>NC_134859.1:9295000-9397500 GCF_049852395.1 Peromyscus maniculatus bairdii | reverse complement strand
TATATATATATAGAGAGACTCTCTATCAATTAAATCTATAAGGGTTGAGATGAGATGGCATCCATTGGTATTTGAAGTTCTTCCATGGAATATGAAGTAGTTTCAGAATTCAATAACACAATCAGAATTAAGTTCCCCCCAACTCCAAGTAATGATTCATGTGCCATGAAATTTTTCATTAAAAATTTCCAAGGCTCACAAAGTACAGAAAAAGGAAAGGGGGCCTTCTACCCTTCATTTGTTCCAACCATTTCCTTGGAGCCTCAAATGCTGATCATTGAAATGGGGCCTTGGAATTTTAAATCAAGTTTTACTTTGCAAATTTAATGAAATGCAAACAAATACTTAGCAGTTCTAAAGGGCATGAAGTCATTAAGGCTTCTCATTTTGTTAGGTGCTTTGGGGAGTCTCTATAATTTTCAGAGTGAAATCAATTAAGTGTGTGTGTGTGTGTGTGTGTGTGTGTGTGTGTGTGTGCGCGCGCGCGCGTGCGTGCGCGCATCTGTCCTTGTATAGTCAGTAGAGAGATTGGGTAGAATTCTGGACTTCAAGGTCTGTTGCATCCTTTATTAGCCGACTGTCCTTGGGTAAATGACATACCCTTTCTTCCTGGGTAAAATAGTGAGAGGTGCAGCTTGCTGTGAATGTCCGTGAGGTGTGTCACATCTCTGTTCTTAGAATGATCCCAGCTTGGTTTGATGCTATAACTGGACTTGTTAAATCCTCTTCTTCCTGCATCTTCCTTTTGCATTAGCCTCTAAAACTGTGCAGTTCCTTCTGATTTGATGAGCTTGTGTGAGGCGCTCGTAAACACCCTTCAGTGAGAAACCTCCGTTTGTTCTTTTTTCTCCACGTTTGATCAGCTTGTGTGTTGCTTGTGCTCCCGTCTGCTGGGCCAAGCTGAAAGCACTGATTCTTTTTTATTCACTTTCTTTATGTTCTCCCGTATAGCCACACCTTGAGAGAGAAGCCGTTTAGACACCATTGCCTTTGAGACGGTAGAAGGCCCTCGTACTTGCTCCTGAGCAGTGCTGGGATAGAAAGTATTTGGAGAACACTGATGGCCTAATAGCTTGGTGAAATGAGAATCTTCACGAAAGCAGTTTGCCAGATGAAAATTGCTATACAAATTACGCCCTGATTATGTGCACCGAACAAAAGATTTCTTGAACAGTAACTGTGGTGCAGGTGGAGATAAAGAAATCCATCAAACCCTGATGAGTTCCTGGCGTTCACATCCACAGCTGTACCTACATGTGAACATTCCTTGTATCTGATGAGTGAACCCAGTTCTCTGTCCTGTCCTGTGTACTGTGGTGAGCAGGACATGGAGGCGGCGGCGGGTGGGGGGGGGAGGGTCTGATTACTGTCATGGCTTACGGGGTGTGATGGCTGGGAGGGAACAGCTCAGGCTGACGGAGAAGATTCTATGAGAATGTTCAAGGTGTGATCAGAGAGTGTTGCAAGGAGGATCTTGGGGGGCATGTGTGTTCTTGGGGTTATTACTCCACCAGGAAGGTGGTCCAGATAGCTGCACTGTGTTACAGGGGGTGAGAACACCACTGATTCACTCTGAAAGGGCTGGCATAGAGACCAAGGGTGGAACTTTAAATTGTAGGAGTTTCAAGGCACAGATAAACACTGCCCAGACATGGCTGGGACCTCAGCTTGTAGAACTTTCTCTCTGTTTTCTATAAAAATAAAATTAGGAGGATCCCTTCCTGCACTGATGATCTTTCTTCTGTTTTCTCCCTGTGGCTGTTGGCCCCTTTAAGGAGGCTGTAACCTTTTCCTCTTCATTCTCTCTCCATACTCTGTTTCATGCATGGCATAACACAAGCACCTAAAATTATCTTATGGTTGTTATTATCTTTTCCCTACCTCTAGGGACACCACCAGACAGTGTTCATTGAGAGCAAGGAGCTGGTTCAAGTTTATTGCTCTGTACCTGGGAGGCAGCTCCATGTTTAGCACACAGTGAACTAACACTTGAGTGGTTCTTATGTGAGTGAGGGATTGCTTTTCTGCCCCTGAATATCCCCCACGATCTTTTGGTTGATTTGAGATGTGGCCTAATTACTTTTATTCTTGCATTCTTTTCTTGGTCTCCCCAGGTTCCTCTGAGCTCTCTCTAGTCTCCTTCTTCTCTTAAATGGTGGTCATATTCCCCAGGAAATGTATAGACAGAAGGGTCTCCTATGAATTCTACAAGTAGGATGTAGCACAGGGCACAGAAGTTGAGATTTTGGCTTCTTTTGTGTGCATGAGTGTGTGTGTGTGTGTGTGTGTGTGTGTGTGTGTGTGTGTGTGTGTGTGTGTGTGGTGTAGGCCAGAGATCAACCTTGATTGTCATTCCCCAGGAAGCTATCTACTTATCTTTTGAGACATATCTTTTCAACATCCTGGAGTCTACCCACTATGCTAGACTGGCTAAAGGGACTCTAGCCATCCCAAGCATGGCAAACATGGCTCTGGCGGGCCGTGCCCTTCTCCCCATGCCCTCTCCCCTGCTAAACTCCATTAGATCATATTCCTAAGGTTAGCCACCAAGGTCTATTCCCTTATATGGGACACCTCTCCTTCTGAGGCTGACTCCCAAGGTGCACCTATCAAATTATTGAAGTCCAACAACCAAAATCCCCCTTTGACTACCCTAATTGCAGGCCCAATTAAAATAAATAACTCATCCTAACATGGCCCATAGGCAAATGCCTCTTTTCTATCCAGAGACAGTCCTTTGTCTCCCTCTAGGACAAACATTCCATCCCCTCCCCCTTGTTCCTTTCCATTTCTCCCTCATCCTCTATTTCCTCTCTTTGTCTCTTACTCCCTGCCCTTTGTCTCTCCTTTGTGCTGAGAACTTGGTCTTGGGGTATCCTGGGCTGATACTCATCCCTTACACTGGCTGGCCAATGAGCCCCAGGATTTGCCCGTTTCAGACTCCTGGATGCTGGATTATAAGTGTGCATCTCCAGGTCCAGGCTGAGCCTCAAACCCTGCTCCTTATGTGGTGAGGCAATTGTTTACCAGTCGGGCTGTCTTCAGCCCAGCTGTGGCTTCTTACTCATCAGCTCCCTTCGCCTCCTCTCTTTCCCATCTGCAAGCTACAGTGTAGATTGAGTTAGTCCCCTTCCTTCAGAAACCTGGAAACCATTTCCTGTGCGGAATTGCATTGTCATCCCCCACTCCCCAGTCTTTGTCGAACCTTCTAGAAGTCTCCTCTGTGTGATAACTCACAGCCGGAATGACTACCCTCCTGAAACAGGTGTTTGTTGGAAGAGGGGAGGTACTAATGAGGTTCTGCTGTGAGTCAGGAAAACACAGAGTGGGTGGAAAGTAGAGGCGAGCACGTTCATTTTCTAGGGCTCACTTGCTCCTCTGAGTTTCCTGAGGAGGGTGTGTGACAGGGAGGAGAACTTACCCAGCAGCCCCATCCTGTGGGCTGCAGCTCAGCTGACCTCCTTCTTAGAACCCTTGAGGAACTTAAGATGGAGCAGAAGTTGCTTCCTTCAAAAGAGGAAGAAAGGTTTAATTTAGATGGCTGAATGTCTGTATGCTAATGAGCCTCTCTTGCATGTGAGGAGCCATTCCGAGGGTTTCTAAATAATTTTCACACTTCCCCAACTTTATTTAAATTTATAATAGCCATTGTGGTTTTTCCTTTATTGCTCAGTTGGGTGGCTGGGGTGCTTTGAAGATTCAGGTTTCTAACAGAGCTGACAGAACACACTAATAAAATCATGCGTCATATTAAAATGTAAAATAGATGCTGGTGTCCTATTGTCTGAGCCAATCAGATGGAGTAACATAATTAATGGGGGCTTTGATAATTAACTTACACCAACAAGCAGCCAGGAGTAGTTTACTTGTGTCCTTTCTAGAAAAGTTTTTAATTCGTTTACAGACATGGTTCAGTTTGATCCCTCCCAGCTCTTCTCAGTCTTGTTTCCTGTCCTGCATAACCCCATCCATCCTCCTTCCCTGTGATACCCTGAGTGTTCTGGCACCAACCCATTCCTCTCCCCTAAAGCTCAGTTTTCTCCTCCAGTGGGTCTCTTTCTAGTTTCCTGGGCTGTGCATCTACACACACACACACACACACACACACACACACACACACACACACACACACACACACACACACGAAACACACGCAGATACACAGGCACATGTTAGAAGCTAAGATCCATATATGAGAAAGAGAATATTCTGTGTTTGTCTTTCTAAGCCTGGGTTACCTCATTCATTATAATATATTCCAGTCCCATCCATTTTCCTCCAATTTTCATAATTTTCCTGTCTCTTCTCATCCATTCCTCCCACCTTTCACCCTCCCTCCTGTGCACGCATGCTCTCATTGCATGCTTATGTCTGCCTGCATAGACTCTTTTTCTCTTGTGCTAGCTGCTATTTTCCTCATGTAGATCTGCATCTGAAAGTCGTAAGCGGATGTTGCAACTCCCAGAGGCCTGTTTACTTCAAGCTAGAAGCAAGAAAGCTGCCATAATTCAGAAAGAAACTTCTTGCATGAGCTGAAAGTCAGCTCAGCTCAAGTTTGGGTCGGAATTTAGGGGCCCCACTGGAGTGTTTATGCTCGTATCTGTAGTCCAGATAAGTTAGAAGGAATTGTTCCCCGTGGCAGGCCATGAATCTAATTACCCTGGAAACACTGCTCCAAGAGCTTGATTGAAAATTGCTGGACAGTGTTTGGTGGTTCTGACTTCCCTGCCCTCAAATCACACATGACACACAGATGGCTCTCCTCACTTGGCCCACATGGAGGTAAACCATGTGTCCCAGGAGAGCACAAGGTGGATGGAGTCCCCACGGTGGACTTTCTTGAAGAATGAGAAAAGACAATGAAGGCCAAAGGTTAGGTTAAGACAGAGCAATTTGATGTAGGTTTTGATCAAAGAACCCTCCAAATGGCTGGAGGGGTGGCGCAACTCGGAAAGTAATTACTCTGCAATCACAGGGAGCCGAGTTTAATGACCAGAACCCATGTTTAAAAAGCCTGGTGTGATGGTGCACATTTATTATCCCTGTACTGGGGAGGCAGAAACAGGTGGATCTCAGAGGTTTCCTGACCAGCCTGCCTAGCTTGTTTGGTAATTTCTAGGCAAATGATAAACTCTGTCTCTACAAAAACGGTTGATGATGTCTGGGAAATATCATTCAAGGTTGCTGTCTGGCCTCCACATGTACACATGTGCCTGTGTGCCTACACCCAGGTCAGGTGCTTACAACAGTCTGTGGCTCCAGCTCCAGGGATATGCTGCCCTCTCTTAGCCTCTGAAGGCACCTGCGTGCATATACACACACATAAGTCAGAGGCTGTGGGTTCAAAATCAGGAGAAGCCCATTGTCGTAGTGACCCATGGGCCTGGTGATAGTGTGGATTATGAGGTCAAAATGCCCCTGGGTCCTTGTCTGAAGCTGACCTCGATTAAACCTGTGACATCTTTACCTTCACCCTCAACTTGCTCATCCTTAACAAGGAGCAGATGATGTATCCCAAGGTCACTGAGATGATGATGGTGAAGGTCATTAACGTCTGATGACTATGACAGTAATTACAGGCTAGGGATGGCACGCTGAATCACCAGGAGAACTACTGGGGCAACTCACAGCATGTGGGACATTGTATCTAAATAACCAAATGCTAGGTCTCTGGTGGCACAGGCCGAGTTTTGATTTTCTGCAATGTCTTCAGTGGAAAGTAGAAAGAAGACAAATGGGAACCAGGGACAATGAACACGAGACTACTGAGTGAATCTGTTAGTCTGTGTGTTAGAGGTGGGGGTGAGTATAGGTGTGTGTGTGTGTGTGTGTGTGTGTGTGTGTGTGTGTGTGTGTGTAGTGTATGGTTGTGTATGTATTCCTATGCATACATACATGCTTATGGTTGTATATGTATTCCTATGCATACATACATGCTTGTGTGTGTGTGTGTGTGTGTGTGTGTGTGTGTGTGTGTGTATGTATGTGTGTATAGGTGTAGGCCAGGGATCTATATCAGGTGTCTCTCAGTCATATTTTTTGATGTAGGGTCTCTTACTGAGCCTGGGACTCACTATTTCAGCTGGTCACATTGGCCAGTGAGTCTCAGAGATCATCCTGTCTCGAACTTCCCAGCACTAGGATTTTAGTTGTGCTCTACCACACCCAGATTTTTACCTGCGTGCTGGGAATCTGAACTCAGCTCCTCATGCTTGTGTAGGCAATGCTCACTGCCTGAGCCAGCCAGATGTTCTCAGACACAGTCTCTGGCTGTTCATTACCCTGGCTGGCAAACTGGTGTTGGTGTTGGGATCAAAAGGAGAGGGCCTAAGGGGGTAAATCCAAAGGTCAAGGAAGAGATGTGATGGCAGGGTTGAGCAAGGAAAATATTAGCTAACTACTCTTCTAGGGATTTGGAGCGCCTGGGAGGTAAACGCTGTAATGAGCCTACCTTTTAGTACACGGCAGCCTGTTTGTGTAAGAGTGAAGGAAGCTGGGATGGGTCTTGTCTAATGGTTGCTTTGGCCCTTGTGATCTGCCCTACATCCCTCTGGGGCCTCTGAGAGATAAGCTGTAGCAAGCTAAGTCGCAGAATGGTGGATTTATAATAAAAGACCATCGTGCTAATGTAGTTTCTGGGCAATTAGGGGCCATTATTCTGGTGGTCTGGATCACAAATTTCAGAATGAGACGAGGGGGCCAGCTGCTTGTGAAGGGAGACTCAGGGATGCACTTCATAAGTTTTCTGATCCAAAGGGGAGTTCTCCCCACCCCTGTGCATGTGAACCACTTCAAGGACTTGGTCATGGGAGAAATGTCTCTTCTCTAACTTACTGGTTAAGAAACATCCCAAACCCACAGTGACCAGAAGGCATTGCTATCGGCCAGCTGCTCTATGGCCTTCGAGAAATGACATCAGGCTCCCAAAGCAAACTACAATGAAAGAGTTTATCACTGACTGACTATTAACTTCATGTCCCAGGATCCAGATGCAGAGTCTGAGAGGTTCCTCTGGGGTCTCAGTGGAAGAAGACAGGTGTCTAGGAGTGAAGTCATCCGGTCAGAATCAATGATACCAACCTTTCTTTGGAATTTACTAGTTTTTAACATTTCAAAGAGCATTTCCATCTTGTTTTTCACTAGACATTTCCATTATTTCTCCGGATAAGCATTTCAAGGTGATGCTAGCAGCTGATGCTGCAGATGTCCCATATGGCTACCTTTCTGAATAATGCTTGACTAGCGTGGGGTCATCCCATCCTCCTCTATTCACAAATTGGGGGCTCTGGTTTTGATTTTACCAAGATACTGGGGGAGACTATGCTCATAGTGTCAAGGATGGGTTCAGGTCCAGGTTTGTCTTAAGCTAGGATCATTTCATTGTCTCATTTAATTTCCTAGAATATCATCTTTTAATTAATTTTTTTCGTTTATTCTTGAGGTTAATATAATTACATCACCTCTGCCTTCCCCTTTTTCCATCCAAACTCTCCAATAAATCTCTCCATGCTCTCTTTCAAATTTATGGCCTCTTTTTTACTAATTGTTGTTATATGCATATATGTGTACATATATGTTCCTAAATATAACCTGTTCAGTCTGTATAATGTTATTTATGTATAGCTTCAAGGCTGACCATTTGGTACTTGATAACTGAGTGGTGTTCTCTTTCCTGGAAAAGACCGTCTCCTACTCCAAGAATTCCTTAGTTGCTTGTAGCTTTTGCTTAATTTTTTCTCATAATTTTGTTCTTTGGAACAGGGTGCCATGTATCCCAAGTTAGCCTTGAACTTACCATGCAGCAAAGGATGACACTGAATTTCTGATACTCCTGCCTCCACCTTAAAGTGCTAGGATTATAAAGGTCTATCACCAGATCTGATTTGATGCTATGCTGGGTACCCACCTCAGGGCTTTGTAAACGGCAGGCAAGCACTCTACCAACTGAGTACATCCCCAGTCCCAAGTTTCCAGAACATCCTTTAGAACAATGTTCCTTTATGTTTTGCCTAATAGTAGTTTTGGTCCCCTCTCAGGACGTAGGAGTTTGGATACCCCAGCTTCCATAAAGCATGGCCAGCCCCCTCCTTACCTTCTGCACCATGGATAGAACACTTTCTAAACAGATTCCAGGAACCTTTTACAGTCTCACCATGTATGTCACTCATAAGACGTTTCCACACTAACGACACCGTGGATCTTGGTCCCACTGTGGGCTATGCGGATTGCACTGAGTGTTCCTGTAAGAGATTCCATGATCTTAAGACAGAAAGCAAAGGCATATTGTCTGCCTTTCAACACTGCTGATCACAAGCGGTGAGCGTGAAAGGGAGTGTTGGAGAAGACAGCAGGAGTGTGAGAGGAGTCAGGACACCCTTCTTGTGGGTGCTCAGACATATGTGATGGCGACTTTGCTTGTTTGTGGTCTTGGTGCCAGGCACTGTCTTTCCAGCCAAACTGCCCCGTCTTCGTGAGATCAGCTGTGCCTCCTTGTGAGATCCCATCACAACCGGGCCTGTGAGCTGTTGATATTCATTCAGAGAAAGAAGGGGTGAGGAGGGACATTGGACACTCTCATGGTGTCCCAGCCACTCCTCCCAGCCATGTGTATACACTTCTGCCCTAATTACACTAGTCTTAGGGTGTGTGGATGGACTAGAATATGTAGGCTGGAGAAGACTACAGTAAGGGGCTCCATAACTCTGTATGTGGGAACTTGGGCTGTGTGGGAAGCCATTTTTCATGCTTGGTGAAAACTTTCCAGTGAAGCTGCTTTGGGGATCATCCGTGCATCTGTCAGTAACTCTTCACTCATACTCTGTAAGAAATCTCAAGAACATCATTAGTGCCTCAGTGTGGTGGTTTGAGGGAGAATGGCCCTTATAGGAGCGTATCTTTAAATATTTGATCCCTAGTAGGTGGAACTGTTTGGGAAGGATTAGGAGGTATGTCACTGGGGGTGGGCTTTGACATTTTAAAAGCCTCCTACCATGCCTGGTGTGCTTTTTCTGCTTCCTACTAGAAGTCAAGATATGAGCTCCCAGCTATTTTTGCTCAGTGAAATCACAAGCCCAATAAACACATTCTTTTCAAGTTTTGTGCTTGTCGTAGTGATGGAAAAGTACCTGAGACACCCAGAGTGAGCTGTGGT
Source organism: Peromyscus maniculatus bairdii (assembly GCF_049852395.1). Classification (NCBI taxonomy): domain Eukaryota; kingdom Metazoa; phylum Chordata; class Mammalia; order Rodentia; family Cricetidae; genus Peromyscus; species Peromyscus maniculatus. The sequence continues at coordinate 9,388,349 of NC_134859.1, read as the reverse complement.
AGAATCTGGCTTGTGATTAGGGCATTATGAGGATGGGCAGGTGCTGGGCACATCTCCAGGGAAGAGATTCTGGCAACATCTCTCTTTTTTTTTAAGGTGTGCAATAAGAGGGAGACATGATGGATGACACATACTTCACAGCACACAGCAAACTGTGGCCAAGCTGGGTTCAGAAAGCCAGTCTGCTGCCTCTCTGGCCAGAGGATTGTCAGATTAGATACAACAAACTGAGTTAAATTCAGTTAACTTTTTTCCAAGCTAAGGACTGAACCGAGGGCCTTAAGCTTGCTAGACAGGTGCTCTATCACTGAGCTAAATCTACAAACCCAAATTCAATTAATATTTAATCAATGTCACTATGGTCCAAATAGTCTCTGCAAGTTTAGTATAAAATGTTAATATTTTATTTTCTCTCTGAAATTCAAAACTAGCTGGGCACTCTGTATTTTTGCTTGATGATGGACAGCAAATCTTTGTTGTCTTTGTGGACTCTTCTTATGATTTGAACTACCCAAATGCACCTGGTTCATGCTCGAGTGGTTTGTGTTTATTAGTTTTCTGATGCTGTGACAAAAGACCCAAGAAAATCAGGTATTAGGGGAGGAAGGGTTTCTTGTGAGCCATGGCTTTTGAGGTCTCGGTCTGTGGTGACTTAACATCGGTGTTTTGGGTCCAAGATGAGAGGAGAGAAAGCAGTGCTACAGGAAAGCTGCCTATCTTGTGACTGCAGGAAGGAGGGGGAAAGAACCAGGGGCGGGAGAGGAGCAAGGGGTGGGGGAGGCCAGGCCTTAATATCTTCTTCAATGGTGCACTCCAAAGTGTATCACTTCCATCATTTATTTATTTCCAATTTTGTGTGTGTGTACGTATGTGCGTGCACGCATGCTCCTGTGCGTGTCCTTATGTTGTGTTCTTGTGTGTGTATGTTTGTGTATTCCTGTGTGTTTTCCTATATCTATATTCCTGTGTGTATGTGTAAGTATGTGTTCCTTTGTGTGTGTGTTTGTATGTGTTCCTATGTTTGTGTTCTTGTGTGTATGTGTATGTACATTCCTGTGTGTGTGTGTGTTTTGTGTGTTCCTGTGTATATGTGTATGTTGCTATGTGTGAGGGTGTGTTGGTATGTGTGTGTGTTCTTATGTGTATATGTGTATGTTCCTGTGTGTGTGTGTGTGTGTGTGTGTGTGTGTGTGTGTGTGTGTCCCTGTGTGAAGAGGTCAGGAGATAACCTTGGTTGCTAGACCTTGCCTTCTGTTGTGTTTGAGACAGCTTCTCTCGTCTTGGTTGCTGCTGTGTGCTCTAGCTTGGCTAGCCCGGGAACTTTTGGTGATTCTCCTGTCTCTGTCTCCCATGCCACTGTAGGAGTGCCAGAACTACAGATGCAGACCCCCCCACACTCATGCAGCGAGTGCTTCACCCACTCAGCTTCTCCCAGCCCACTTCCTTCTGCCAGGCCTCACCTCCTGGAGGTTGTACCGCCTCTCAGGAGCCTAGGGACCAAACCTTAGGAGACATTTCAAAAGTAAACTGTAACAAAGTTAAGTCAATTCATATATTTAATTTGCACATATAATTTATACATAATACACAATTTGTATACAATCACTTATTGTATAATTTAATATATTGGTTTGATTAATTCATAGGCTTCTGTAAATTTGCCCCCTGTGTGTTATATTTATCGTCAGCTGGGCTTTCCTAAGATGGATATTGACGGCTTCAGATTTGTACCTTGCCATCTTTGTGAAGCAAAGGGAAAAGAAATCTACCTACTTTTCCTCAGCAGTTCATACTGAAGGCCCACGTTTAGATGACGTAGGTGGACTTGAGTGCCCTGTCAATCTCTAAACTAGTTACCATGGATAGAAGGTGGAGGTGTACTGATTGGCAGACCTGGTCAGATGACCCCTTAGAAGGCAGACATGGTGATAATGCTGTAAGTAATGTCTAAGGCATGTGGACAAGAGGAGGAAAGGTTGCCTGACTCGAGTTAGAGTTACAATACTTTCCTAGAGAGAAGGCAGGGTGGACTCAGTATCTAACATCTGCCCCCCTTGCTGTGCACCAGGAGCTGGAGAGAGAATTTTACCTCGGAAAGCACTGCTGCTCTTCCAGGGGACCTGAGTTTGGGTCCCAGCATCCACGTCCAGCCATTCACAGCTATCCGTGACTCCAGCTCCAAGTAATCCAGTACCCTCTCTGGCCTCTGTGGATACCTGCACCTCTCTGTCTCTGTCTCTGTCTTTGTCTATCTCTGTCTGTCTCTGTCTCTGTCTTTCTATCTCTGTCTGTCTGTCTGTCTGTCTGTCTCTCTCTCTCTCTCTCATACACATGCACATGCACATGCACACGCACACGCACACGCACACACACAGTACAAAAGTTGCTTTGCATCAGAAAGAATCCAGTACAGTGCACGTAGCAGTGTGGAGTGCCCTGAGCTCATCTCAGTCAGTCTTCTGCTGAACGTGGGTAGGCTGCAATGAAGGTAGTGGATTGGATGTGCTGTAACTACAGTATCAGATGGCTGTCCATAAGGTTTGGAAGTTCAATGAGGTTTAGCTCATTAGTCAACAGTGGCAGCAATCACTGTGCCCCTTCATCCTCATCTCTACAAGCCTGTGAGGCTTCTTGGGTGCTCGGTCATAAAGACTCTCATTTGATTGTATGTAAAACCCCAATTTGGATTTTATTGGAGCACTTACACGTGATTACCTTTCAGTGAAACTTGCTGTCATTTTGGCTGTAATGTTCCAGCAAATGAAGGGGTGTTTTTCTTTCCCTTTCAAGTTGTTAGTTTCATTAAGGAATTATTTGTGGAGCAGATCCTGCGAGTTTAGCACTGTAGATGTGATAAGGGAAACACGAGTTTCCCTTGAATATTTACTTGAAAACATTTTATTCTCTGTGGTAAATGGTATTTTCTATGCTGTTTGTCCAGATATGGGGCCTTGAGAAGGAGATGCCTTGGAACATGGCTTTAAGACTGATGAAGGTTACTCCTCAAAGTGATGGCATTATTTACCCTTCTCTTTGCAGTACTCATTATATGAGTTAGTTAGCTTTTTGTTAGTGAGCTAACTTGCAAGGGGATCAGCTCTATTTGGCTCACGGTCATGGAGGTTTCATCTGTGTTCATTCATCCTTGTCACTCTGGGTCTGTGGCACAGCAGAATGTTGTGGAAAGGAATACTAGGAAGGAAAAAGCTTGTTACCTCATGGCAAACAATGGAGAAAAGAAGAAAGATCTAGACTCCCAAGGACACACCCTGAGTGCCCTCCTTCAAATCAGTCCTTGCTTCCTAATGTTTCCATCTCCAAGTTGCATCTTTTTTTCCTGTTTATTCTTTTACTTTGCTTTGCCATATGCTTGATAAGCTCACCCATTCAAAACCCAAAGTAAATCTAGTCCTTCTCCAGACTATATAAAATACTGGGCAAATCTGAGATCTTCTTTTTGCTCTTGATTCTCACTATAAATCTGACTAAAATTAGGCAGCTAAAACCTGCCTTGAAATTTCCTCTGCCAGATAAACCAGTCTATCACCTTCCAACAAAGCCTCCCATAAGCCCCTGGGCATGGACAGCATGCAGACACTAAGTCCCAGCAATGTCTCCATTCCTATCTGAAACCTCACGAGCTTTGCCTCACCTACCATATTCTCATCACATCCTTCTCTATCCCACTAGAATCACCTATCAGTCATGGCTTCATGAGATCTAAGTGTTCTCTAGCTTGTGCCGACAGCCTTTCCCATGTTTCTTTTGACCCACTTTGTCAGATACAGTCACAATAGTATTTCTGCTTCTCATGGCCAGTTGTCTGCTAGTTAGCTTTCTGCTGCTGTAACAAAATACTTGAGAGAAGTTTTTTTTTTTTTTTTTTTTTTTTTTTTTTTTTTTTTTTTTTTTTTTTTTTAAGGAGAGCTGATTAATTTTGCCTTGTGGTTTAAACCATAGGTGCCTGGCCCTGTTATTTTGGATCTGAGTCAAAGAAGAGCATTATGGGGTGAGGTGGGGATGTGATGGCAAAGCAAAAGCTGCTGAGCTCATGGTAGCTGGGAAACAAAGAGGGCGAAAGAGAGGGGCTAAGTTACTGACATCCCCCTCAAGTACAGGCCTTTAGTGACCCACTTTGTACACCTAGGCTCCATCTGCCGGACTTTCCGCTGTCTTCCGTTGTTGGTGCAGCCTGATGGGCAGTTAAGCTCTTGTACTCGGGTGGGGTGGGGGTGTCTGAAATCCAAACCATAACATGATACTTAAGAATTTTACTTTGACTCTAGGGATCCTTTGAGGATTGTGTCCAACAGGACTTCAAGATCAAGAGGAGAGAACATTCTGTTTCCGTGCCCAGCACAGATCTGCTCCCTGCTGGGTACCCAGTTGATACTTGATGGATGGACACAAGCCTGTCTTCCCCTCTGACCCCTCTGCATTCCCAGATCCCATACAAATGATGAAATGCCACATTCTTATCGAGAACAACACATAATGAATACAGCCTTCAACTCAATTTCTAGTGACTCTCTACGACTCTCAAGAGCTCTCTGGTTAAGGCTTTGTCCCACATTTTCCTATCATTCTGGCACGAATGTGCTTTGGTTCCACCTGTTCCCCCCAGAAACAAGTAAGTGAAATAGAAGCTTGATGTCGTGTGGCTACAGGAAATAAAAGTACTCATCCAGAGAGACAGGAAGAGAGTATTAAACACCAAATCAATATTACTTCAGGTCTACACTGCTCTTCTCTCATGACTGTGTAAGAGCTGAAACAGCTGTTGGCAGTGGTGCATGGGTTGGATGGTAGATTCTGTTCCTTGCTGACGTGTCTCCCTGCCACAGCTCTGAACAGTGCCACTGAAGTTGATCTCATCCTGCTGAAGAAGCTTGGCCATCATTCTTCCTCTCATTTCTGACAAGCTTTCATCCCCACATCTAATCCTTACCAAACACTGCAAACTCTTCCTCATCCATCCTTCATCTTTTCCAGGGCCACTGTGCTAGGGCAAGCACCACTGTCCTTGGGACAGTGTGTCATTTCAGAGTGTCACAATCCTGTTCTTCCTTATGTACTGTCCCCATGCCCAGCCAGAAAGATGCTTTCAAGATACTTGTCAAATTGTTTCATGCCAATTGCTGTGAAACTTCATAATAGCAGAAGCTAGAGGCTCCATCTTGAGCAAGGTCTCTGTGACTGACCTGGGTCCTGATGTCACTGTCAGCCTACCTCCTAACACACTGGTTCTTGTTTCTTGTTTCTCAGTCACCCTTCTTCCTCCTGTGGGTCTCTATACCTATAGAGTCATTCCACAGATACTTGGCCTTTATTGTTTTAAAGTTTTATTTTTTAATTGTATAATTACTTATACATGGGGGTCGGTTTGGAGTATGTTCCCAGGAGTGCATATGCCTATGGTGGTCAGAAGAGAGGTTGGATGCCCTAGAGATGAAGCTACAAGCAGCTGTAAGCCTCCAAAATTCCCATCTTTCCATTCAGTATATGAGCAATCAGGTTTTCCATGTGATCCTGTTTCACAGTGACTAGGTCATCTGCCTCTTGTTCACTTGCATTTCATCTCTCCAACTCATTCCTGTTCTCAGTTGGAATGTAAGGTTGATGGGTTCTGGACCTTTGCTTTTATTCCTCGGGTTTGGGCATCAAGTAGTTGTTAAACAGAATGTGATAGTGTTTGATATGTTCTCCCAAAGTTCATGGGGTACAAAGTTATTTCCCCAATTCACATGCCTGAGGCGGGGTCTTTGTGAGGAGACTGTAGTCGGCTGAGTCATGATAGTAGGGTCTATGATGGCATTAGTGGCTTAATGAAAATAAGAGGAAACTCGAGCTGGTGGCCTTGCTCTGTCTTGCCTCATGGAGCTCCTGTTGTGTGGAACGCAGTCAGTAAGGTGCCCTCTCCAAATACAGGGCAGGTGCCAGCTCCCTCTCTTGGACTCTTCCGCTTTCCAGAATCATAAACCAAATCAAGTTATCTTATAAATTTCCTTTTTATCTCTGGCATTGTCTTATCATAATAGAAAACGGACTATAAGACAAAATGAATGAAGAAGTGATCCCTCTATCAATCAGCCCCTTCACCGCTGTCCATTCTGTTGGCTAGGGCAGCTAACCAATGAAACATTCCACGTGAATTAAGGGATTATATGCCCTAGAGAAACCCTGCATATTTTAATTGTCAAGGCAGAACATAAACACTCATCAAATCAATGTCTGGAAAGGATAAGACCATCACCTGCTTCTCTTCATGCTGAATTTCATATGACAGATGTTCAGCATTATTTAGAGTAAAGAATTACAGAGAGTAGAGAGAATTACCTCAGTGATACTGGGGGAAACACTGTTCTTCATACCTACCTGGTCTCTGTTTTCAGATTTCAAGTTTCAGACCTGTCTCTTGCCAAGATCAAAATTTTTATGCTTTGTGTTATTATGACTGAAGGACGTTTTCCCTCCCTGAGTCCTCTGGTCAAGCCCTAATTGTGAAAAACAAATTTTGAATAGATTACATCAAGTAAGAGAGAATATATACTTTCTAGCCAAATAAGCTCTCAGAAGCCGAGGGGCTGGGATACATTCTGCATCCTCCACAAACCCTGAACACTGCTTCCCTTTCAAAGACTGACTTTTGTTGTGGGCTCTTCAGCAGCATTAGTGCAAAGCCACTACGCAGATGCAAACCTCTTTCACAGAATTGTCAGAAGCGGATAATAGAGATTTCTAAAGCACAGAGTCCATAGTTCAGGCTGGAGGCACCAGGTGTGTTCATGGGTCCTTGTTCTGGAGCTTGGCGTGTCTTTATGACAAGCTTCCATGGCCACCTGGAAGGGGATGCAGGCCAGGGGATGTAGATTTCTTCCTGGGGCCTGCTGCATGTGGTAGAGGTTTTATAAGATCTTTCCTGTTTCTCCACCAAATGGTAACAGTGCCTTTAAGAGGAAAATTTACTAGCTAAGGAGCATCCTGGGAGCCACAAGTACAGAAAGGATATGTGATGTACTTTTGTGCTATGATAATAGTTCTGGATGAAGTGAGGTCCTGGGAAAATGAGGTGGAAGCCACCATTAGAGCAGGGTTGCATGACTTGTGAGTGGAACCTTAAAATATAAGAAATGTCTCACCTAAAAGGAGAAAATGTGAGAGAAATGAGCCCATGGGAGCAGACCAAGGAGAAAATACCATTGGAGTGTTTTGTAAATTACTCTGGGTGTGGTGAGGATGGAGGTGGTACTGTGAGGCTCTTCATGAAGGCAATGCAACATGAAGATGAGTATGTGTTTAGCCATTTGTTTGTTTTTAAAGATAAAGTCTAAACTCAAGGCAGGGAGATGCCCCAGTTGGTAAGGTCCTTACTATGAAAATAAATCCCCAGAACCCACATTGAAAGACAAACCCAGTTCAGCAGTCCAGGCCCCACAATCTTGGTGATGGGGGAAGAGCAGGGACAAGTGGATTCCTGGAGCCAGTCTAAGCGAATCAGTGAGCTCTAAGTTTAGTGAGAGACCCTGTCTCAAAATTAAGATGATTGAGTAAGACAGCAAGCACTGACACTTGGTTTTCACACCTGCATTGCACTCACATGTGCATGTATAAACAGGAATATGTTTGTCATAATTATGGTTTCTGTCACTGTGGTAAAACACCATGAGCAAAGTAAGTTGGAGAAGAAAGGGTTTAATTGGCTTACAGTTCCATGTCTCATAGCCTGTCTCTGAGAGAAGTCAGGGCAGGCACTCAAGGCAGGAACGGGGAGACATGAAGGCATGCTGCTTACTGGCTTGCTCTTTATAGCTTATTCAGCCTGCTTTCTTATAGAACCCAGAACCACCAGCCCAGGAGTGGCAGTGGCCACAGTAATCTGGGGCCTCCCATATCTGTTATCAGTCAAGAAATACACTCGAGACTTGTCTACAGGCAAATCTTATGGAGGCATTTTCTCAGTTGAGAGTCCCTCTTCCAACATGACTCCAGCTTGTGTCAAGTTGATATAACACTAATCATCATACCCATGAGCACATACACAAAAATGTTCTGAAGTAAACAGCTTTGTTTAGCCAGTTAAAGTCCACTCCATTCAGGCATTTCATCAGGCCTCAAGAATGTGCTTTGTCATAAATGGTGGACAGGTTCACTGTGGTGGGGAGTTTTGGTTAATGCCAACACTTTGGCAGTCAACCCTTCATGTGGGTGCTGGGGATCCAAACTCAGCTCCCCATGCCTCCACAGCAAACCTTATTGACTGAGCCATCTCTCAGCTCAGGAGAAATATTTTTTACATCATATTTTAAAGCAAACTTCAAAACCACTGATAGGTCGGGCGATGGTGGCGCACGCCTTTAATCCCAGCACTTGGGAGGCAGAGCCAGGCGGATCTCTGTGAGTTTGAGGCCAGCCTCGTCTACAGAGTGAGATCCAGAACAGGCGCCAGAACTACATAGAGAAACCACCTCAAAACAAACAAACAAAATACCCCAAAAAACCAAAAAACCAAACCAAATAAACAAACCCCCCCCAAAACAAAATCCCACTGATAGATAAAAATGCCAGGCTGAGGTGACATTTTAACTAAGTCTGTCACGCTGGGGAGGTGTGAGGTGTACCTATAGGATTATTTTTGCCCGAACCTCAGTTCAGTGCCGGGGGATGCTCATCAAAAATGCCTGTTGAGGGAAGAGGTGTGGAGAAGCACCCTTCACGTCTGGTGTCACCTCCTTACTGGCCTGCACATTCTGTCACCACTGGCTTTGACGGATGTGTCAGTGGTCCAGAGACTACAGTCTCCAGAGGTAATTGTTTACTGTGTCATTAGATCTTTGTTTCCAAAGCCAGCCTGATACTTACATGTCTAAAAATACATTAAATGCTGATTCCTAGGTTACTTCTTTCAGACCACAACCCTGCTGGCCTAGGAGATTATTATACCTGAAGCTGGCGTCCTGGGAACTCTCACCAGGCAGTGGGACTGTCCTCTCATGTTATTTCTATCCCAGGAGCCTGCCCTTTCTACATAAGAGTGACATTTCCACCGAGTCCTTCTTGTGCATTTTCATATTAAAATGTTCTAATTGCCTATAAATGTTCTCGGTGGTACATCATACAAGATGGCAGCCAACTTGTTTGAAATGTTTGCTTCCGTGTCATGCTAAATACCATGTCCAGATTACCGAGTTCTATAAAGTTGCATATTTATTGCAGGATCTTAAGTAAAGTTTGAAGGGAAAAAAATATAACCTCAGCCAAACAGGTCTAACTATGAAAAGACTCATTATTATTCATATGCATATTCAGGAAATCATTTCGCGTATGCTTTTGCTGTCAATGAAGAACTTCCATTCTGGTTTGTTGACTTCCAACAATGCTCTTGTCCTTCACAAGTTAGCTGGGTGATCTTAGATGTGCTAATGAAATGTCTCAGCCTCCTTCTTCTGAACTGCTCAAGGAGGATGATATCTTATAAGGTTATTTCCTTGCTTTACTCCTCCTCCCTCTTCCTATTTCCCTCCATCCGTCCCTCCCTCCCTCCAGCCTCCCTCCCTCCCTCTCTCCTTCACTCTTTCCTTTCCTTCCTCCCTCTTATTTTATATCAATGGTTGGCCTGGCACTTGCTGTTTGCACCAGATGGACCTTGAACTTGCAGTGGTCCTCCTGCCTCAGCTTCCTAAGTACTGGGATTACAGACCTAAACCATCATGCCAAGCTTGACATGTGTGTTCTGAGGAATACAACAATGAATGTAGAGAGGTGGATAAGGGTTATATGAGGACTAATTGCTCAGCAAATGACAGCTCACAGTGGTTAGTTTTTACATGTAAGTATTTTTGCTTGGAAATAGGAATCCTACCTTTACAGATACCAACACTGCAACAGGAGCAGGACCACACAGCCCCAGTATTGCCCGTGACATAGCTTACAGAGCTCATTAGGGAAGACATTACAACGCCAAACAGAAACAGGGCTTGGGAAGGAGCTACTGGCACGAGTCTGGTTCTTCTCAGGTCTCTCAAAGCCATGGAGATAGCAAGCCTGCCCCCTTGTGGACATTCCTTTCAAAGCATTTTCATTTGGTTCTTTCACGGAGCTCGCACGCTCCCTTCAACACCAGGCTGTAGCACAGGCCCCTGGAGCTCCAGCTGTTTCTTCTGAACTTGTCTGATGACCAGGTGACCGTGTAAACACATCACACAGAACCTGGGGGAACGGAATGTTTCCAGGGTGCGGTGAAACATAACCCTGTGCCCTTTGCTTGGCTCCCACAAGACCCAGAAGTCACTAGGGGTTATTCAGGAGAACTGAGCTGGTAGACACTCAACTGTGGAAGGTAAATGAGAGATTTTAGGTGCAGGGGAAGGGAGAGGCCAGTGGTAAAATGGAGCAGTGAGTTAGAAAAAGCGAAGACCAAACTCGGCAGTGGGATTGCCCTATCTTTTACCAGTCAGTTCATTTGGCAGGAGACAGCAGTTGATGTTTCTCCTGGGATGTCTATGCCTGCCGCACACACAGGGAGCAGAGGGAGTGATTTCGGCAGATGGCTGCAGCTCTCATCTTCTTGTTCCATTGGTGGTGGTGGCAGAAGCCTCTTCCTCCCTCATCCTCCTCCTTCTTCTGCCTTCCTCCCTCCTCCTCCTTCCCTCCTCCTCTTCTCATTATTGTCATTATTATTCAGTGGCTCCTAGTTTTCTAGGGAGAAAACATCTTAGCTGACAATTCAAGTGATGCAGCTGACCTTGAAATCTGACACCGACCTCCCACTGAGCCGCCTCCACCTCCTGCCCTTTCCTTCCTGATGTGCTTATGGATTCTAAACACTTCATCCTCTTCAGAGTCCAATGACAGGTGGCCAACTCAAACCTACACCCTAAAACCTAAGCACAGGAGCAGAGGGCAGCTGGCCACACCCCATGTACAGTCTGGGAGCGTAGTGGGATGAACGCTGCTCTGGTCCCTTGCTCCTTTTTAACTACTCCAGAGCCCCAAGTCCTGAAATGGTGCCATCTACAGAGGATGGGGCTTCTCCCCCCAGTGAACCTCATCTAGGTGATTCCTCCTAAGAGTGCTGGAGACTTGCCTCGCTGGTGATTTTATACCCTGGCACTTTCACCATAAAAGTTAACAAGCACATCATTGCTCACCAGGGTGGACGTCGGATAGGAAGGAGCATGACACTAGTCAGTCATGTGAAGTGTCTTGGTTCTGTGTGTACGCTGGACCTTTGTCATCTCCAGACTCTGTCTGCTACTGAATGCACAGTTCACACTGTGCTTCCTCACAGAGTGTTCTAGTGTGTGTGTGTGTGTGTGTGCCATCGTACATGTGTGGCACTCAGAGGGTGAGTCTCGGATGTCAATCTTTGTCTTCTGCCAGGTTTGAGACAGGGTCTTCTGGCTGCTGAGTCTGCCAGGCTAACTAACCTGTGTGCTTCTGGGAATTCACTTGTCTCTACTGATCTGATCACAAGGGTCCCAGGACTGTAGACATTGCTACTGCACCTGGCTCTTAGAGGGCTCTGGGTCCTCGGGTCCTCACACTTTTACAACAAACACTTCACCCAAGCAACCATCCCCATTGCCCTGTCTGACTGCTTTTCAGTGTGATGTGGCTGCAGCTGTGGTCCCGGGTCCCCCCCCCCCCATTCTGATGTGGCTGCAGCTGTGGTCCTGGGTCCCCCTCCATTCTCCCAGCCCTTTGGCATGTTGTCTACTGTGAGTTTGCCCTTGTCATTGCAATCATTTGAATCTGACAAACTTTTAGACACCTGGCACCCCTAACAGGGCAGAGCTGGCTCTTTTGATCATGATGAGGAGGGATGTGGGGATGTCCAAAGACAGGGCCCGTTGAAAGTTTCCTGTCTGTTCCTCAGCTCAGCATGGAAGCATTGTCCACCTAAAGGTGTCCCTCAGCAATCATGGCAGGACCAGAGGGCCTCCCAGTGAGCACTGCTGCCTTGGGGATTAGGAAGCAGAAGATACGGGGTACCCTGTACTTAGAGTACAGCCTTTGGGTCCTCAATCAAGCCCCTCAACCTCTGATTCAAAATGGGGTGGGGGAGGAAGTGTGGGTCCAGTTTATTTTTCCCCATGTAGCAAAGATGACAGGTCAAGGAGAAAGGTCGATTACAAACCCCACCCATGGCAAAATCCAATTATAAACCTGACCCTTTGTGAAATGCCACCAGAGGTTGGCTGGGTCTACTTGGGATGCACGATGACAGTTTGGTCTGTGATATATTCAGGGAGACATATCTATTAAAGATAGCCTCACAATGGGGGCATGCTGAGATTTGCATTTTAATTCATTTTCCCTCAGTGCTGATATGCAGCTTATCTTTCAAGAACAGGCTCCCATCAACCCTGATATACGTTGCTTAAGAATAATGCTCATAATCTATTAGTTTAATCTGTTCACACAAGAAGGGAAGGTGCAATCGCAGCTTGGCGCAGAGGCTTTCCTGCCCTGTGCGAGGGAATGCTTTATGCTTTTTTTTTTTTTTTCCTGAGAATTTTTCCAGAACAATTGTTTTCACCTTCTGTTTGTTTTCCTAGTTCTGATTAAAGTATCAGCAGCATGAAGAAGAGGTCATGTCTTATGCCGGAGGCCGGGTGGACTTGAGTTTATACTGGCTCACATGCAGGGTGCTTACAGGCAACCTGCTGAACTTGAAGCCGACTTTCATCATCCGGACAAAGTGTTAAGCAATGCAGCCTGGAAAGTGGCTTGTTTGTTTCGGTTATTTTTGCTTATTTATTTACTTTATGTATTTTTTGTGTATGTGTGCATATGTGTACCAGTACGTGTGTGTGTGTGTGTGTGTGTGTGTGTGTGTGTGTGTGTGTGTGTGTGTGTGTGAATATGTAGGGGGGCTCATGCCTATGCACACAATCTTGGAGACTAGATGAAGATACATCCTATCTTTTCCCCTTGAGGCAGGACCTGTCACTGAACCTAAATCTTGATATTTTGTCTAGGCTTCCTGGCCAGTGAGCTCCTGGGATCTTCTTCTCCCTCTCCCCATTATTGGGCTTACAGACATGTGCAACTATACCTCCTATTTTACATGAGTCCCAGGGATTAGAACTGAGATCCCCATGCCTGTGCAGCAAGCTCCCTTACCCACTGAGCCACCTCCCAGCCCTGACATCAGGTGTATTCCTCAATCACTCTTCACTTTTTTTTTTTTTACACAGGGTCTCTCACTGTGCCTGGATCTCACCAAATTAGCCAAATTGGCCAACAACCCCCGAGAATCCTCCTGTTTATGCTTCTGTAGAGCTGGGATAACATGTGTATACTTTGATTTTTTTTAACATGAGTTTGGGGTCTTCATACTCACAGGGAATTGCTTTACAGCCCATGCTATCTCCCCAACCTATAGTTTTGCTTATTGAGACAGATTCTTGATCTGTAGCCATGGCTAGCCTGGTACTCACTGTGTAGCCCAGGCTAGTTTTGAAGTCATGGTAATCCTCTAGCATTAGCCTCCTTAGTTGATGGCATTAGAGACTTGAGTCACTATGCCTGGCTTGGAAAATGGGCTTTGATAATTCCATATGATGAACAAAATTTGTCATCAGGAGATGTGACACGTAATACAAATAATTTTCCTTTCTGGAATGGAGTTGAGTAGATTACCACTGTTATCTCTTCTTCTTCTTCTTCTTCTTCTTCTTTTTTTTTTTTTTTTTTGGTTTTTCGAGACAGGGTTTCTCTGTGTAGCTTTGCGCCTTTCCTGGAACTCACTTGGTAGCCCAGGCTGGCCTCGAACTCACAGAGATACGCCTGGCTCTGCCTCCTGAGTGCTGGGATTAAAGGCGTGCACCACCACCGCCCAGCTTGTTATCTCTTCTTAAGGTGGTAGTGTGTGTCCTGAGACCCCTCTGGATGTCTGATACCAGAGACATTTGTAAAATCTATATGCTATGCTTTTTACTACCAACATACTTGTGTTTATAAGTTGGACACAGGAAGGCTGGGGAGATGGCTCAGTGTTTAAAGCATTTGCCATGTAAGTGTGAATATTATGGTTTAGAGCCTCAGAAACCCACATAAATGCCTGGGGTGGTCCTGGTCTCAGAAGACAAAGACAGAGATGCTCTGAGCATGCTGGCTAACAAGACTGACCAGACACCCTGGAGCTTTGGGGCCATCTTTAGGTAAAATAAGGGTAGCAGAACACAACAGAGGTCAATCTGACAGCTGAGACTGCTGCTAAGTGATGGTGGGTAGTTGGCATATAATGACTGGATGGATGATGTACATAGCGTGGATACACTGGACAAGAGATAATTCAGATCCTGGGTCCATGGGGCAGGATTGCATGAGACTTCATCACATTACTCACAGTGGCACACAATACTTATGAGTCATTCACTTCTGGAATCTTCCACTTAATATCATGTGTGTTGTGGAGGCCAGAGATCTATGCCAGGTATCTTCCTTTGCTGCTCTTCAATTTTTATTTATTTGTATTTTTAGACACAGCTCCGTCACTCAAGGTGGAGTTCCCTTTTGGGTAGACAGTGTGGCCTGCAAACTCCCATAATCCACCTTTTTCTGCACCCTTCCTACTTCCAGTGTTGGGAAGACAGGTGCTTATCACCATGACTGGACCATCGTCTGGGTGGCAGGGATCCCATCTCTGGTCCTCAGGCTTGTGCAGTGATCACTGTACCCACTGAGCCAGCTCCCTGGCCTCCATTATTATTTGCCAACATCATGTGACAGAAGGCCTTTGAGAACCCAGACAGGTTAACCATAAAGTCCCCCAGAGCTCTCTTCTCTCTAATACCATAGTTTGATGCCTCCCCACAGGAGTAAGACCTCCCTAAGAGAGCCTTGGTTCATTAACCCTGCATTGTCAAGGGCCTGGCCATTTCTGTCACTCTTTCTGGTCCTTCTGTCATGGACTCTCTTTTCCTTCCCCACACCCTTTGTACTTTCAGTGATGGGCAGCTGTCTGGTGTCTGCTGAGTAGTGCTGCCTGCTGCAGTGTGGGCACAGCGCTGAGAAGGACACCAGCTTCCCAGTAGGGCATCCATTCATTCAGCCCCATTGGTAATCAGAGGCAACTGGTCACAATGTTACTTGAGGCAGATTAGCAATGCCAGGGCCACTGGTCTTGAGCTGTGAGATACAGGGTGATGTGAATACAGGAGCTGACCTTCAGCCTCTGCCAGACAGTTTGGAAGACCCAGTTTGAACTTAGCAATTATAAATGCTATAACATTCTACTATAGACATACAAACCCAAGGCACCAGTGTCTGTTTAATGAACAATGAAAGGTGTGGGTAGAGAAGACAGAATCAGAGTTTGAAATTTTTTTAAATGTAAGAACTTACAGACACTGTGTTTCTGGGTAACTAAGATAGTATAGGAGTTCACTAAAATCCTTTTGGGAGCAAGAATTTAGAGGGCCTGTGTCCTTGGGTGGCTGTGTAGGAGTGTGCTAAAATCCTTTTATGAGTTGTGGATATTATAAGAGAGACTTGGAAATCGTGTTGGCCATTTGCTTTTTGTTGTTGTTGTTCCAAATTCCTTTTTAGTGTAAGCCCTGGGGGCCAAGGCATCTATATCTCACTCTTCATTGCTTCTCCAGAGCCTGAGAGGGTGCTCAACAAGTAATCAATCTATGATAAACAGCTGCCGAGTGAAGGAATTAATAAAGCCACTCAGAACTCTGGGCTTCTTTTCTCCTCCGAGCCCTTGTATGCGTCCTTATGCATCGCTGGTGTGAAATGAGCATTTGATGATTAATTATACATCAAAGCCAAAAGATATAACAAGTGCCAGCAAATATTGGCAGGGTGGTGCTGTGAGTTATGAGGCCCAGCTTCGCGGGTCTCTGTTTCTCTCTCCCTCCTCTCTCTGTCTCTGCATGCATGTACCATACGTGAAACAGAGAGACAATCCTGTGCCTTCTAACCACTCTGGGGGCACACGCTGAGAAGATCGCCCATGCCATGCAGACACACCAGTCATTGGCATGCTTTTAGGCTCTGTAGTCCAGCTCAGCTGTAATTGATTGAAAGTATCCCCTATTGCTGGGTGTCCATGTTGTTTCCAGTTCCCCATTGTCTGGAGTGCTTCATGACTTTAGTGAACCTCTCACTGTCATCCTGGGCCGGCTTGGCTCTATGGCTTGATATTGTAGCTGTCCAGGAACCAAACTCAGAGACACTGCTGAATCTGGTGGGATAGTGCGCAGCAACATCAGGGAAGTAATGTGACTCCTCCTCCTGTGGCTCAGCCAGTGAAAGGGATTGCAAGCATAAGGACCCGAGTTCAGTCCTCAGAACCCACCTAAAATGTCAGGCAGGAGGATGGTGAGATTGCTCAGAAGGTAAAGGTACCTGCCTGCACACATGACACTCTGAGTTCGATCCCTAGTGGTGGAAGGAGAGAGCCAACTCCCAGAATTTGTCCTTGTCCTCTGTCCTCCAAATGTGTGCCTTGGCACTCACATGCCCCCACAC
Organism: Peromyscus maniculatus bairdii; assembly: GCF_049852395.1. Classification (NCBI taxonomy): domain Eukaryota; kingdom Metazoa; phylum Chordata; class Mammalia; order Rodentia; family Cricetidae; genus Peromyscus; species Peromyscus maniculatus. The sequence goes on along the minus strand of NC_134859.1, from coordinate 9,371,864 downwards.
ATACACATTTACATACATACATAAATAAATACTTTTACAGCGCTAGTCATGGTGACACACACTTCTTTCCAGGCTCTGGGTATACAGAGGCCGATGGAGTCCTGGGGCTCGCTACTCAGCCACCCTAGCTTACTCAGCAAGATCCAAGCCAGGGAAAGACCCGTCTCAAAAACAGTAACATTAGCCCAGGGAGACCAGTTTTGGACTTCCAGTTTCTCAGGGAGCCAACTTCAGGTGTGGCTGAAATGGGGAGGGAATGAAATGGGGGAGGAGCAGAGGTTTGAACTCAGAGATCACCTCTTCCATGTATCCCTGACTCCTAACCTGTTATCATTTCACGTCTGTGTATGTGTGTGTGTGTTTGTGTGTGTATGTGTGTGTGTGTGTGTGTGTGTGTGTGTGTGTGTTAGTGTGTGTTGTTTCTCAAGTGCAGGCTGCTTTTATGTTTTGAGACAAAGTCTGTCACTGGCTGTTAGCGGTCCCATTTAGCTAGGATGGATGGTCAGTGGCCCTAAAGATCCACCCCCAAAACAGTGATGACAAGTGAGTACCTACCATTTTTCAGGTGGGTTCTGAAGATCCCAGGTCTTCATGTTGCATAACAAACACTTTACCAACTGAGCCATCTCTCCAGCCCCTTGGTTAACTGTTTATTGCTTCTATAATAAATCTCTGAAAAAATGAGTGGCTAAAACAACATAGATTTTATCTTTTGCTTTGAGAAGCCAGAAGTCCCTGGAACATTGGCATTCCTGGGCTAACGTCATGGTATTAGTGGATCTTGCTTACTTTCTGTGGGCTCCAAGGGAGAACATGCTTCCTTACATTTCAAGCTTTCCTGGGCTTCCTGTATTCCTTGGCTTATGGCTGCATCTTCGTCTTCAAAGTCAGGAACTCAGCATGTCTCAGTGCCTGCAGTGGTCATGAGTCCCTCTGACTTCAGCTGGGAAAGGCTCCCCATGTCATAGGACTCATCTAGTTGCCTTGTGTTCACTTGAATTATGTGATCTTAAGACCTTGCCACTGAAGACAACATATTTACAGGTTCTGTGGCTTTGGACATGGATATATTTGGGGTGGGGGGTGAATGGAGGTGAGGACTACTCTATTATAACTGTGAATCCCCAACACCCAGCAGTATGCTTAATGGAAAGCAAACGTTTTTTCGAGTATTTTTCAGAGGAATGACCTTGAGTATATACAGATGCATGGTGTCTAGAGTGCACTGCAGGATTCCTGGAGCATGGACCAGACCCTGGCTAACATGATACGTCAGGTATAGGCACAGTCTGTCTGCTCAGGAGGAGCAGAACCAGAAGCCAGTGGGCTGAGTGCACATTCTCACTGCACTCCTGTGCTTCCCAAAGCTTGCTAAGGGGAAAGGGGCATGGTGACAGATGGATCCCACCTCTTCTCTCAGGGCCAAGTTTATTACTTAAGTATGCAAGGAAAGTTGTTCCCTGTTCTGGTTACTGACTCTGTGCTGACCAGAGGTGCCCGTGCCTTAGGAGCTTCCCAGACTATGCAGGCAGAGGGCTCTCATGGCTAATTGATGGGTTCCTCCCTTCCTCTAGTCTCCCTTTCTCTTTTTCTCGTCATCCTGCTTTCATTTCTTGTCACTTTCTTCCTGCCTGCATCCTTCCCTTCCTATCTCTTTCTCTCCCTTTCCCCACCTCTTTCCTTACTTCCTTTCTTCCCTCCCACACTTCCTCATCTGTCTTTCTTCTTTCTTTGTTCCCTCCATCCCCCCTGACTGTCTTCTTTCCTTCTCTTTCTTCTTGCTTTTCCTCCTTTCATGACTTTCCTTCCCTCCCTCCCTCCTTCCCTCCCTCCCTCCCTCCCTCCCTCCCTCCCTCCCTCCTTCCTTCCTTCCTCCCTTCCTCCCCTCCCTCTTTCCTTCTGTCACCCCCCCGCCCTTTGCAGTCCATCTTCTGTCTTCTAGCTCCCTACTGCCTTGAGGACCAGCATGGCAAGTGGCTGAGATTCCCCCTTGATTTGCCCATCTGCTGCCTCTTGGCCTCTGTCTCCTGGATCTGCTGAGTTGCTGTTTCAGACTGCGCGCTGAGGAGGAGGGCAGCTCAGTGTCTCCTACTTCCGGGCCCCATGTGTCTCATCAGAAGGCAACATGTGTTCCTCCTGGGAGCACCACAGGGAGGAAATGTCAGCAGCCAGATGGCTCCAGATGCTTCATTTCCCTTAGGAAATTTGGGGGCAGGGGCTAGGGAGATGGATCTGTGGTTAAACTCTTTCCTGTACACATATTCAGATACCAGCATCCACATAAAAAGTTGGGCAAGGTGACACATACCTGTTACCAAAGAGCTAGTACCTGGAGACAGGAGGAACCCAGGGCTTCACTGGACAGTGGGAGAGTGATTAAGGAAGGCAGTAAAGGTTGAGTTCTGGTTTCCACCTGTGGACCGTACAAGTGAACATTTGATAAAGGCTTGCTGGATTGCCATATCCCTGTGATGACTATTGTACATGAGCAAAGTGCCAGACTCTACGGAAGGAGAATCAGGGCAGCCATGCAAGTGAGGAAAAAAAAGATGGTTTTGTTTGGATAAATATTTCCCCAAGTATACCCCTGGGGACACATTGTCTCCAGAAGCCGCTAATGGGAATTCTGAATTACTGAGTACCATGACGTAAAAGCTAGAGAAACTTCTCATAGAGATGTATAGACACTATGAGTTCTGTGGTAGTGGAGGAGAGAGAGGAATCTGGCTTTGTCTCACCGACATGACTCCATGTGTGTTGTACTTTGGGAGGAAATGGGGTGGGGTGGGCTTTTTGAGGGGAAGGAATGCTGAATGGTGAGGGGGTGCTTCCTGCTGTGATTTTGACAGCATCTGCTGATAGCTTCAGACTCTGGAGTGTCTGCCTCTCTGTGGCATACTGGAGGAGAGAACATGAATTTCAGAAGCATTTGGGGTTTTGAATGAAATACAGAGTTTCATTCAATAGCTCTCCCATGGGGCTAAGAGCCTGTGGGCCCCACACTCAGCACCAGGCTTTGGAAGCACTCTCTTGATTCTATAAAGAGGACACATAGGGAGACAGATTTGAACCATTACACACCATGGAGAAAGGACAGATCTATCAGAGACTAGAGCCTTCACTGCACATTAGAACCCTGTGGGATAATTCAGAAAACCGATATTTGCCCTTCTTCCCAGAAATTCTGACTTCTCTGGCTTGGAGATGGGTCCTAGCGTTTAGTGGATTCTTCCAGAGCTTCCCTGGTAAGTCAAATGAAAAGCCACAGTGGAGAAGTAATGACTTCATGGTGAAAGGCTCAATTTCTAAATCAAAGTCTGCCTCAAGGCTAGGGATAGAGCTCAGTCAGCAAACCACTAACTGTGCTAACATGAGCACCCATATTTGCTCTCGGCCCCTCCCCTCAATAGCTGCGTGTGGGTGCCCACGCTTGTAATCCCAGACCCAGCGAGGTAGAGGCAGAAGGATCCCGGGCAAGCAGTATGGGCTCCTGGTGAGCTCCAAGCAAATGAGAAAGCCTAGCTCAGTAAACAAGCTGATGTAGCCTGAGGTTGACCTCTGCTCTTGTCATATGCACAAACACACCTTCCTGTGCACACAATGTCTTGCTCAGCTTTCCAACTGACTCCTGGATGGAGTGCTTTTGTACATGCTCTGTGCCTGCATTTCCTGTATGTGACCAAGAGTGATCTTGATTGCTAACCTCAGAGAATTTCTGAGAAATTCAGCAGTGGCAGGTGCTTAGGCCAGAAGCCAGCCATCTACCCATGGGAGGTGCTCCGTGAGGGTAAGCCACGATGACAGTCAACAGCAGCAGCATCGTTAATGTTTGCTCATGGAAATTCTTAGCTCATTTTTTTCTTTTTCAGTCTGTCCAAGATATGTTGACGACAAGTTGGAACCAGATAAACACGTATTTAGTTTTCTTGGTGAACGAAGCATGGAGTTCTGTGTCTGCTAGCTCACTCATGTTCTCACCTAGGGAGCCCTGCTTGTGTGTGAAGTTGTTCCCAGCAGCAGTCACACTGGCAGCCATGGCCATGGGAATGGGCAACATGTGCACTTTCTCCGTTGTGGTATCTCTAGTGCATGGTGCAGATGGTTTATTTGGTCTTTGGGCATTTATGTCGAAGAAATGATGGCAATTTTCCAAAGTGTGCGGGGAAGCTCTGGCTTTTCTTCATGCCCACTTGTTTATTTCAGTAGTTGAGAAGGACACAATGCCTGTAATGATTTGAGCAGTTCTGAGAATTTCAGATTATTCCGTGATTTTTACCAAGCGCACATTTCCTTTCTTAGTCATGAAAGTAGAATAGGAATCTCACCATTTCTTGTTTTCCTAAGAAGTGACTATATTGTGTAACTTCCTCCTCTTCCTCCTGCTTCTCCTCCTCTTCCCACTCCTCCTGCCTCTCTTCCTCCTAATCTTTCTCCTCCTTTTTCCTCCTCTTCCTCTTCTTTCTTCTCTTATGAGACAGTGTCTCATTTAGTTCAGGCAGGCTTGAATTAGCTACACAGCTACAGATGCCCTTGAACTTCTGATCCTGCTGCTGCTTCCTCACAAGTGCGAGGCCAGGCATATAAGCTCTGTGATCTCCATTTGTGCAGTGCTGGGGATGAACCCCGGGCCTTTGTTCATGCCAAACAATCACTCTACCAATGGATCTACAGCCCCTGACCTAAATCATATTCCTTCTAAAACCAAAATAGTGTTTATTCTTATTTTTGGTCATCACTCAACTAATTCGAATTCAAATCCCAGTCAAATCTACAGACCCTTTCTGCCTACTTATGTTTCATTGATCTTTATCATATTGGTCTATTAGTTGGTGATTTTGGATGCAAGGGAATAGTTTTTGTGTTCATGTGTGTGTGTTCAGATGTTTGGGTGTGTGTGTGCGTGCATGTGTGTGCATGTGCGTGTGCTCATGTGCATGTAGTAGTGCATTCATGCACCCCAGTGCGTAGGGAGACCAGAAGTCAATGTCAAGTGTTGTCCTCAATTACTTTCCATCTTATTTCTTGAGACAGGATATTTGATGTACCTGGAATTTACTGTTTCAACTAGATTGGCTGGCCATTGCCCTGGGACCTACCTGACTCTGTTTCCTCAGGCACTAGGGTTCCAAATAAATAAACTTTTCCAACTGAGCCATCTCCCTAGTCCCTGTATCTTTCTATTCTTCTTAAAACATCACATGAATAGACATGCATAGTAGTTTTTCATATCAGTTTTCTCTCTCTCTCTCTCTCTCTCTCTCTCTCCATACATACATACACACACACACACACACACACACACGTGTGTGTGTGTGTGTGTGTGTGTGTGTGTGTGTGTGTGTGTGTGTGTGTGTATGTTTTAAAGTTCAAGGACTGTGTTACAAAAATAATGGTGGGGAGTCAATGCAGATTTTGCTTGTCTTTCAAATAAGAAACTGAACTCATGCCTGTGACTGCCATCTCAATAAAATATAAAGATGCTAGAGATAGGGTGTGTGTTTGTGGGAGGAGTGGACAGATGTCCTTGGACAGGGAAGTTTCCCTGGGCTTTTGAATGCCATGAGAGTTTGCCTTATGAAAATGTTCACCTGAATGAAGCTCTGGAGACTTCCAGACTCATCGTGGACACAGTTCACAGGCATCACCAATTCTGCAGATCTGGTGGCTGGAGCTGTGGGCATTCATGACCACAGCCACATCTATCCAGTTCAGCCAGGATTTGAAATAGCTCCTGCCTTTGGGGGCACTCAAAACAAAAATAAAAATAGAAGAAAGAAGAAGAAAGTCTTTATGCATTTATCCTGAAGATGGAGCCATTTAACATTGTGGGTACTTTCTGGTTTTAAAATTTTATAACTTTAAATTCACATTGGTTTTGAGACATGAAAGTAGATCTTGGTTTTCACCCGCAAAGGTAATGATCACCCCTACAAATGGAAAGGAAATGCCATGATTGTTTGTTGAGGGTCATTAAAGTCTGCAGAACAGGCTGGCTGTGACCTTGTCCTTAATGGCGAAGATCACTCGTCTTGTTAACATCTGCTTCCCGTATCTGGACTCAGCTTTGTTTGCTGTTTTCCAGAGGTGTTTAGAATTCTCCTCACTGATGGCTTGCTGAAGGAGAGGCTTTTTATTATTGGCAAGGTTAAGGATCTATCCCTGAGCCTGGCTCATGGACCTCTGAGCTATACCACTGCACTCCTGCCCCCCCCCCCCCCCCAGCATGCATTTTAGCAGCAGTATACCCCAGGGAAGGCATTTATTTCAGCTTTCCTTGTTTGGGGTACTGTCACTGAATTACCCAGCCAGAGAGATAGAGGGTTACCAGGTTTTGCTTTTCATGTAGTGACAAACCTTGTTATACCCCTGCTTTCTTATATAAGTCCTCAACCTAACCTTGACTTACCTCTTTAGCAGTGGCTGCTCTTTTTCCCCCTGTGAGTAAAGGAAAAGTAGATACCCACCAGCATTTCTGCCTTCAGCATCCCTCTGTGCCCAGAGTTAATGGTCCTCCCATGAAAAAGGATGAAACCCTAAATGAAACGTCTCCTAGACAACAGTACATTGCCTGTACTGAGGAGGATGAAGAAGGACTGAAGCAAGGACTGTGTGCATTGCCCTGCAGCCAGCTGGACACCTTTGCAGGTCCAGCTTGCGAGGTGTGTGGATGCTGATGGTACAGGAAGAATGGTATCTTCATACAGAGGTGAGAGCTAGTAGAAATCTAGGAATCCAGGTCTGATGAGATGCCCTTAAAGTAACTGTTTGGGGATACAGGGGTCACATACAGGTGTTGTGTGTTCTATCAGCCATTCAAAGTTGACCCTGCTAGTTGTATATGATAGAGGCATTTTCCTGAGAATAGGTGTTTTGGTAGCTTTATTCCTTCACTTTCTGAGAGGCTATTGTCCACAGTTCCTCTTCCATGTTAGCTGTGTCCTGCTGCAGCCCGTTGGCCTCTGAGGCAGGCTTAGCTCTCTGAAGGATGGATACTGACTATAGAAGGCATATGCATTCTGGGACCTGAACCCAGGATTGCCCCTCTGGTACCTGGGCCACAGTTCATTTGCAGAGGGTTGATCTTGAGCTGATACCTTCGGCACACAGGCCACAGCCCTGTGGGTTAGATGCTGTGGTCTGCTGCTCGGTGTCTGTCTTGAAATACACTGACCAAAGCAACTTAAGGAAAAAAAGGGTTTATTTAGACTCAGAGTTCAAGGGTATTGTCCACCATGGTGAGGGAGTCAAGGTGGCAGGAACTTGAAGCTGCTGGTCACATTATGCCCACAGTCAGGAGGAAGAGAGATGAATGCTAGCCCAGCCCCTTTTCTTCATTATATACAACCCAAGCTTCCCACCCAGGGAATGGTCCTGTCTATACTTAGGGCCAGTGTTCCTCTTCAACTAACCTAAGCAAGACAGTTCTTAACAGAGGCTCTTACAGGCTGACCTTAATCTGTGTAGTTACCTATAGATTTCCCTAGGGGCTTGTCTCTTAGGAGATTCTCTATCCCTTCAAATATACAATACTCACCATCAGTGCCCATCTGTCTAGAAAGGACCCTAGCCTTGCTTCTTCTTCCCTGTGTATTCCTATTGTTGTTATTACTATTTACTTTTTTGACTGTATTTGTCTCTTTGTTTCTCTGTCTCTGTTCCTCCCCACCATGAGTGTGAGTGCATGTGTGTGTGTGTGTGTGTGTGTGTGTGTGTGTGTGCATGCACACACACGTGTGCTTACATATGTGTAGTTCAGAGGACCACCTTGGGATCATTCCTCAGGAGCCATTCATTTTGCTCTTTGGAGGATCTCTCACTGGCTTGGCGCATCTCTGAGTATACTATCTTGGCTTCTTAGTGAACTCTAGAGATCCACTTGTCTCCACCTCCACAGCTCTGGGGTTGCAGATGCATGGCACTGCACTGTTTACTTTTTCTAGCCTGGACTCAGAGATCAAACTCATGTCTTCACACTTGCATGGAATATTTTACTGACTATCTCCCATCTCTGTTTATTTATTTATTTTTTCAGACAGAATCTCGTTATATGGACTGGGCTGGTCTCCAACTCATGATCCTCATGCCTATCACCTAGGGCTCTAGGATGTTTTTTTCTTTTCCTCTATGTATTTTTCCTGGTACCAAATAATTATTAGACTTCATCAGCTTAAAGCAATGTAAAAGAAGTCAGGATTTCAGAGCATTTATGGGTGCTCAGTCCTCCATTGCATTGTGTTCCTGACTCTGGGAGTCTTTCTGGCAAGACTTGACTTAGGAGGGTATACTCATCCCAAATGTGGGCAACTCTAGCCACTGGGTGTGTCCTTGGATGAGTAGAAGGGAGGAAGTATTCATCTTCTTCTGCTGTAAGACTGCATTGTAAGCTTATTCAGTATCAGAGAAGACCAGGAATGTTGACAGTGATGATCTATGTTCTCATTTAAGTAAGTTCCTGCATGATAAGAAATCTGAGGTGGTTGGGAGATGCTCAGTGGGTAAGAGCACTTACTCTGCAAACATGAGGACCTGAATTTGAATCTCTGCACCTACATTAAAAGCTTGGCATGGTTGCACATGACCATAATAATCCCCACATTGGAGGGACAGAGACAGACGGTCAGCAGGAGCTCACTGCCCAGCTAGCTCAGTAATCACAGTGAACTTCTCGTTCAGTGAAAGACCCTGTGCCCAAGCAATAAGGCTGAGGTGATGGAAGAAGACACTGACTGCCTCTACCTGCATGTGTATGTGCATGCCTGCATACTCATGTGCACAACCCCCCCCCTACATACAAAGAAAAGAAACTTGAAGTATTTACTGGCTTCTAATTGAGTGAACTTATCGTTGTTCTCTCGTACTTTCAGAAAGTGTGGTTTCTTAATTTACATAATGATACCGCATCCCAAAGTTACTTCAGAAAGGAAAATCATTCATTGGAGAACCCAAGAAGATTACTTTTAGTGTGTGCTATTTTCTTATGGATATGTGTGTAAGTAATGAAATGCATAATAGGCACTCATTTTTAATTCTGTTTTCCCACACACAAGTAGTCTTCATATTTTTATTCTGATTATTTTGATTGCCACTTAGCAAAATAATTAAAGATGAGTTGAATTGATCTAGTGTTTACTTCACCATTTTTCTACTATTAAGCATGTGAATGCTTTCAATTCATTTCAATCTAAATGATACAGTGTGATTCTTAAACATATATTAAGTGGTATTTCTCACAGTCAAGGTAGACCACACTGCACATTCTGGCCCTCTGCTGACTTTCGGAGAAGCCTATAGTTAACAGTATTACTTTCAAGTTGTTCCTCAGCATTCCTGTTCCAACAGATGAATTTGTTTTCCGCATTTCATTCATTTGTAATGGAAATGTTTAATCCTGAAAATGAAATGCATGACTAGAGAACAATTCCATGACTGTTAACAAGGTTTCACTAGCCACATAGTAGAGTGTTTCACTGAGATGTGTTCATATCAGTTTGTCAGCACAGGATACAAGAACTGAGACCCAGAAATGTCAGATTGTATATTTTTAAATTATTGATAATTTTATTCTGTACTTACTAACTTCCACCTGAAAATACAACATAGAGACATATCGAAATTGTCTCTTACAAGAAAGTCCAATTCTACTGGGTTTGCCATTAGGACATATATAATATGATGTATGATATTCAGATAACATAAATGACTTTGAAGAAAAGCAGAACAAGGGATGGTTAGGATGTGACAGATGGGAGAGCCAATATTTCTTTGTGTAGGGGAAGAGTCTAGGAATGTGTCTCTAGTAGGTGGCACTTGACTACAGTAATTTCTGGAGTACTTGGGAGAACCAGGGAATAGCACAGAGCAGGTTGCTATCCTGTAGTTTCCTTGTTTTCTTCAGGGAAGCTTGACATGTCTTCAGTGGGTACCTTGACAGATGAGCATGACGCCACATGGCCTTAGAGCATGAGCAGAGTTGGGACTAGAAATGTAGGACATTCAGAGTGATGGTAAGGACCTATGGTGTTACTGTGGAGCAGGAAGATATTGGGATGTGTGAGCGTGCCCAGTGCAGGACCAGCTTGGCACAGTGCATGCTCTTGAACCATTTGGTGAAGAGTATAATTGAAGCAAATGGAAGTAAGGGTCAGGGCATTGAAACCACAGGTGAAAGATGATATGGAGCCCATGATGTGTACACATGTGAGAAGGGGCTGGATTTCCGGGGCATGTCACATGTGGAGATGATGTACTCGGAGAGTGGATGGGTGCATGCTATGCAAAAGGGAGAGGAGAATGGGCTTCCTGCAGGGATTTTATTCTGAGCATTTGGAAAACCCATTTCCAAAGAGGTTTGCAACCAGAGCAGGTGTTTAAGGAGGAAGAAAGGGAGGGAGACAGAGGAAATGGGAGCTTGTGTTTGGGCATGTCCAGCATGAGATGCCCACCAGGCTCTCTCTCACATGGAAGTGTCCAGAAGACTTGGGAAGACAAAGGAGAGGCTTGGGATGGAGATGTAAACTGAGAACACTCCTGACAGACAGCATCATCCGTCACCATGTGCACACACTGTAATGTATTCAGCCTTAAAAAAACCTCTCCTGCTATTCCACTTCCCCTCCATCTGCCGCTCAGTTTCCCTGGTCTCCCTTACACAAAGCTCTGAAATAAAACAGGTCTATATTTGCTATCATTTCTCTCCCTCTGTTCCCTCCTGAACGCCTTCCAAAGAGGCTTCCCTCCCGCCCACCCTGGAGGGGATCTTATCCTGTCACAGACGGTTCAATACTGACAATAAGCTGATTATCTCCATTGGACAATAAAGAAACTGAAGTTCAGAGAGGTTAAGGCCACTTGAGTATTCAATAGCAGGATTCAAACCGGAACCTCGCTCTCCTTTCCCCAGCAGCTTCTCTCTATACCAGTCGCATCCCTGCTCACAGCAAAATAGCGTTTTCAGGGCTTGGGAGACAAATGGCATAATTTACACTGAGCATTTAAAAAACGCCACAAAATTATGCACATAGAAGATAATATTTTACCTCTGTGTATTTCTGGGTATAAATTGTTCATGTCTATTTTCTTACGAGAAATAAAACTTGGAGAAAGACGGCAAACTTATCCTTACTTTTGGATTTTAAAACATAATTTTACATAAATCATTGACTCCTAAGAAAAGTAAATGTGGATGGCAGAGGATGAATGAGGGAATAGAAGGCAGGGGTGATTGGGGTCTGTCCTTGGGACTATGACAGGTGCTTTTCAGAGCAGAGTGACAAAGTGTGCTATGTCAGTGATGTGGACAGGCAGCCTACATCTCCTTCCTGACCTAAGTAGCTGTGACTTAAAGTCAATTTTGTATTGTGGTGGCAATAATATTTCTGTCTTCTATGGCTGTGTCTTCTGTTCTTGCTGTGGAAGCAGGGGGATCAACCAGAGAAAATGAAAAATGTTTGTTCTAAGGTGACTATGTCTTTATATGCACATTCACCTCCTCTGTGAAATCCTGTAGCCAGAGTAGACCCACACTAGAGAAATCAGATGTGATGAAGTGCTTTTTATAGTTCATCACTTCACTGTAGTGAATCTAAAAGTCACTCATGTGTAAATTAACACACTCCAAAAGATGATCAAGCCATGGTTTAGATTAAAGTAGTGCCGTGGCTAGTTTCGGCTGTCAACTTGTCACACTGTAGAATCACCTTGAGAAGGGTCTCAAGGAGGGGGTGCTTAGATCAGATTTGCCTATGAAGTCTGTGAGTGAGTGCCTTGAGTTAATTAGTTGATGTGGGATGACCCAGCCCACTGTGGGCAGCACCATTCCCTGGGGTCATGTCCTGTACTTTATAAGAATGGAGACAGTGAGCTGAGTATGCACTCAGTGACCTCTCCTTCTGACTCTGATGTGATGTGGCTACCTGCTTAAAGTCCCTGCCATACCTTCTGAACCACAATGGACTGTCACAAACCCTTTCTCCCCTAAGTTCCTTTTTTGTGTGAGGATTTTATCTGTTTAGCAACAGAATTGAAAGCAGGTCAACTATGGTGCTAAGAGATCACATTTCCTGAATGGCAACTTGGCCTGAAGTTGAAGAAAGAGAGGATATGAACTGAAAAAAGAAAATGGGAGAGTCTTTATGCAGGGATGGCTGTTGAATGTAGAGTCAGGACAGGGGAGATGAAAACATGGTTCATGAAAGTCTGTAATGCACTTTGTTCAAGAGGAAACAGTACAGTTAGATAGTGAGTTCGGAGGCAGCTGTGGTGATGGGGGGAACTGGCAGATTGGGTGACCAAGACCTAAAAATAGAGGTTGCTGTTGGCTTCACTGATGTAGGGTTATGGAGAACAAGGCTGGTGTGGATCGTGTGCATATATATGGGCGGAGTGTAGGTTATTGTAAAGAGGACTGATATTAGGAAGGGAGATGGGGACAGATGTTGGCATGTCTGTATCTGCAGCTAACACTGACACATTACTTCTGGCTAAGAGCAGTAGACATTTTCTGTGTGCTGATGGGAGGGGGGTGAAATAAGCATTTGATGTCCTGTGTACTCAGGATTAGTCTCCACTAATAAGCATTGCAAAATTCTGAACGTGTACAAGATCAAGCCAGTGTGCAGAGCTGGATAACTCTCTTTACTCTTATACTTGAGATTCTGACATGCTATTGAGATTTTTGATGTTCTGTCTACCTATTGAAATATTTTGTACCCATGTATATCAGGTGATGCATTTGAATTGTATTGATTTGGTAGCATGTGGCATGGTTATGAATCCCAGTGGATGAAAGGGGGATTGGGGGAAGCAGTGATGCACAAGAGAGACATCTTTACGATGGGTTCACAATCAGACAGCACTTGTAGTTCCTTACCCCATCACGTGTGTGGTGTGATGGGGAAAGTACAGCAGGATATCAAGGAAGATACCCTTTGGCTTTGGATGAAGAGTTTAATAAAGGGATAAGCTGGTTTTGACAACTAGAAGTGGAAAAAGAGAAGGTGGGTGGTGATTTGGGGTAAGGTAATAGTAATGAGTATGTCCAGAATGACACACTGAGAAATAGGAAGAAAGGCCAGTGTGGAGAGAACGGGGGGTGGGGGGAAGGACTGGGATGCTAGGTGAGTATGAAGCTCCTAGGTCCTTTCCAAGTAGGACCATTAAGTGATAGGACTTTAAGAATTGCTAGAACAATTGGGTGTTGTATCTTATGGCATTATAGAAGATCCTTTGGAAAACCAATAGGAAATTAAACTGAATCTGGGGAAATCAAGGAGTCAGTGGTCACATGAATCCAGTCTAAGGGTGTGGATACAGGTGGTCCCCATAGAAATGAGAAAGTAGGCAGGTGTATTCAACATTGGCGTGGTAAAACACCTTGTTTGGATACTGCTTGGATGCAATGGTGAATTTGGAAAGAGATGCTGAGCAGAGGGAGGAGAGACCCACAGCAACACTGTAAATGCTTAGCATAACCAGAAGGGAGGTTGCTTTTCCACCTGAGGCCATTCATCTCTTAGAATGTTACTGCTACTAACAGTTTTGCATGGAAGTAAGTTCATGTAGCATGTATTTAATTTGAACTAGTCTCATTTTTCCATAACAACCTTTTAACACACACATACTCATTGACATGTGTTTTTTATATATTCATATGTGCTTATAGATTTATAGAAAATTTTTAGCAGAATACCTCCTGGCATTATCTCAAGGACTTAAGTGATTATTTTATGCTCTTCTCTATTTTCTAATCTGAATCAGAAATATTTTCTTCCGAAAACCAAGAAACAATTAAAGATTTGAGCAGCAATTTATCTGCTGCTATTGATTTTGTTTTAGCATAGAATGATGATGCCTAACAACAAAACAGTCTTTATAAACCTGGCTGGCAGCACTTCCCTCATGTTATTGTCTATTTTAGACAAAGCAAAGAGGCACATGATCCCAGAGAGCTTCAGCTGTGAGGAAAACAAAATAAAGATCAATATATATTGTCCCCATTTTTATTTTCTAACCAACTTCTTATTTCCAGAAGACTACTGGGTTTGGGAATTAAATTAAAAACTATAAAATTGTGAATGAAAGTGAATCTTGGAAGTAATGAGAACAGTGTCTGAAGTAGAAACAGGTCGGACAAGAACTATGGGCACCTGCATAACCCTTATCTTCAAATTCAAGCCAAAGTGTGATGCTGAGGCTGGAGGCACATGCAGATAATTTTCAGCCAAGTGTTTGCATCTGGTATTATTATATTGAAAAAGCAATTTGATTTCCTGTCATAAAAGACGTTGAGAGAAAATTTGAGTAGCCAAAAGGGACCACCAGCACATTGCAAAATGAAGCTGAGCAGTTTTGTGTAAGTTGAGCATATTTATTTATCTAATCTGTGGTGATCCTTGGCACTGATACTGAGAAACTTCTGGCTTCGGTGTGGTTTTCAATGACCTCTGTAACCTCCAGTGGCATCTTAAACCTCAGAATAGTTCCATTTTCCACCTGCTGTTGAGCAATTGTTTTGTTTACCAGCATCTATCAGATGCACGTGATGCTGAATGCCTCCATAGAAAATGTTATAAAGCCAGATATAACAAGCCTTCTGTGTGAAGCTGATAGTGCAGGTAGACCCATGATGCCTATGAGGGTGGGGTGGGGCTCAAGATGGGCGGTGTGTGTTTTTGTTCAGCAGCAGGAAGCCATGTGCCCTTCCCCAAGTGCACCAAGAAGGCTCTCTGTAATGGTTCACAAGTGCCCGCTTTTGCCAACTCACTGTAGAGTCACCTGCTGCAGCAGCGAAGAGAAGCATTCTGCTGCTCACAGGACTATGACTTAGCTCGTGATATGTAAGTTTTTATTGGCAGACTACCTTATGAATGTGCTAAAACAACTTTCGAGTCGAACTCCTGGAATCTTCCTTGGGGTGCACAGAAACTCTGTGGAGCTTAGAAATGGGATGGTTTAATAATGCTCTCCTTGGGCACACATGGATGCCTGTAGACGAGGACTGTGCGTGGAGGGCCCCGTCATCCTAAGCAGATATGTTTTTTTTTTTTCACTCCCTCTCTCCCCTTGTTTGTTTGTTTTTTGAGTTGCCCACAGGGAAAAATGTAGCTAGCATGCTAGATTCCCACAGTAGTCCATGTTGTTCCAAATCGTTTATGGTATCCTCACCAGCAGAGGGGTTGATTTGGACTCTGAGGGAAAGAGATAAGGCAAGCCTCCAAGCCGGCAGATGACATGTGGGGTGGCCTTCCTACATTGAAGAGTACAGTGCCGATTGTCTACCTGCTCCTATCAAGGTTGCTAAAGGAGGGGAAAGTGGCCCAGGTGTGGGAGTACTAAAAATACAGGGAGGTAATTGTCCTGCCTTTCCCAATAATAGGACCTTAAAAGAACAATTGCCTTATTTTTGATTATGTTTATGTGTATATTTCCAGTATATAAACACATGAGTGCAGTCTCCTGAGGAGGCCAGAAGATGGTATTGGATCCCCTGGAGCTGGAGTTATATGCAGTTTTGAGGTGCCTGATGTGGGTGCTGGGAATTAAAGTTGTGTCCTCAACAAGAGCAGTACGTGCTTTGAACTGCTGTGCTGTCTCTCCAGCCTTCATTGGAGTCGTTTTGACACATGACCTGATATTCACAGCAGCGACTGGAAAATCAAGTGTCTTAGTTACTTTTCTATTGCTGTGGTAAAATACCATGACCAAGGCAACTTATAAAAATTATTTATTTGTTTCATGGTTCCTGAGGGTTAGAGTATGTGGCCATCATGGCAGGGAACATGACAGCAGGCAGGCATGGCGCTGGAACAATAGCTGAGAGCTCACATCTTGAAGGATGGCAAGAGAAATCTAATTTGGAATGGCATGGGCTTTTGAAATCTTGAGGTCCATCCCTGGTGACACATCCCCTAATCCTAACACTTTACCAGTGGTTTCATCAACTGGGAAGCAAGCATTCAAATATATGAGCCTCTGGGGGTCATTCTCATAAAGTTACTACATTAAGATGCTTCATTGGCTCTGAACTCACCCACTCCCAGAATTCTCTGTCTCCAGTTAGGTAGGGTAACAATGTCTTACTCTCAGAGGAGATACATTCTGTTGGACAACTATCACACCATGTTCCTCTTTCCCCTGTGAAATAGAAGAGACAGTTGTCTTTTTAGCCAACATATTCATGTGTCCACCATGCAGTCTGATGGCCAGGTTCTCTAGGTTTGGCATGTATATGTGTACTTTACAAGGCGGGAAGTGGAGGGGACTGTAAGTCCAGAGCATAGAACTGACATGTGCTTTGGTTAAATGCTTGTACTTCACATTCTATGTTCAGTAAATGTTCAATAATGACTGGATGAAGGACAGTCATTTTAGCAAAATCACCTTGTCTCAATGTCCCCTTCAATGATCTTGAGCTCCAAGCTGGTAGTAGTCAAGGTCAAAGGTGACCTTGTTCCCCATTGAGGACTGTCTTAGTAGGCCTCCTCCTACAGTGCCATGGAGTTCTGTTTTGTCCTACAGCATATGAACCACACCACCACAGTGTGTCATCCTTCCTCAATATGCCCTACACTGTGGTCCTGTAGATTCTACAGTCTTGTTGCTCATGTTTAAAGTTTGGTTTCTACATCAGACTGGGTGACTTGGAGAAAATTATTTGATTTTTTCTAAAGCTTCAGTGGCCTTTTTCAGAATGTGGGGCAAATCAATAGCTAAATTATGGAGCCAACACAAGTCTCCAACAATAGAGGAATGGGTAAGAAAAACATGGTAGATACACTGCAGAATCATTTTCAGCCTTAAGGAAGAACAAGGGCACATGGTTAGCAGGATAGTGGATACAACTAGAGATAATCATATTAAATGAACTAAGTCAATTTCAGAATGACAAATGCCATCTGCTTTTTCTCATTTGTAGGTCCTAGGTTTTAAGTAGATACGTCAAGCCAATACACACACACACACACACACACACACACACACACACACACACACACACGTGGGTTGAAAACAGAATTAAAGCTATCTTTGGGAACGAAGGGGACAAATGGGAAGGAAGGATAATAAGGTAAGGAAGGGCTGGCGTATGAGTGTAGCTGTGCTCAACGTACAGTGTGTAGATGGAGGAAAAGTTTTTAAAAAATGGTCCTGGACAACTGCTCAGTGGGTAACCCTGTTTTCTGCCAAGCCTGATGTGTTGACATTGATCCCTGGAATCCACATACTTATAGGAAGGAGAGAGGCATCTCCTGCAAATTGTTCTCTAGTCTCCACTTGCATGCTGGGGCACATGTGACATTGTGCCTGCACAAACCCAGGATAAATAAATGTAATTTTAAACAACATGAAAAAATGAAAAATTGACACTGAATCTGAAAAGTAAAAACAGAAAATGGAAGGACTGAAAGGACTTGCCCCACAGAGTTAGGCCTGGTGGAATAGAGAGTGTGTAAAGCCCTTGGTCATATGTTTCCCTCAGTCATCCTGGTACTGCTCTCCACTGAGGGCTGAGGGAGCACGTGCCTGGTAGCCTCCCTTCTCAGCTATACCTCGCCTTGGACACCACTCTTGAAATTATCAAACCATGTGCTACCAGGCATATTGCAGAAAAATATGGTGCTGAGAATCTCAGGGCTTATATATTTTATCTCATTGGCAAAGGATCCTCAAAGGTTTGGAGCTTAAATTAGAGCTCGCATTTACACCGAGTCGGGAGAAAGCCACCATATGCCTCTCCATCTTGTGTGTGGTGTGACTGGAATTGAGAGGGAACGACAACACCGGGGCTGTAGCCAACACTTGAGGCCAGCAGGCTAAATCCAGAGTGAGTGTCGCCCCAGCTCTTCCTGGTTCTCTCTGCCTGTGCCTTTGACCTTGACAGCCAAGGTCTGTGTGGCTCCTCTTTGCTTCCTGCCATTAATCAGCCCGGAAGCATCATCTGTATAGACAGCTGAGTTGGGTTGAATAATGCCTCTATGTTTTCTCATTTGACTCAAGCTTCGGTTAAACCTGCATCGCATCCATTGGGAGGCTTGGCTATGGGCCGGGCACATCTTCAGTGAAGCACTTTCTTCCCCTGGGAATTCTATAAATTGGCTTTTCATGTTATCTTCTCATTTCTAAGGGGCCTGTGATGATGATAACCCACAGCTTCTCTTAGAGTGGAGATCTTTGCCAGAGGAGGGGGAGGGATGGCATTTATTCCCACTGACAAATGAGGCCACATTTTGATTTGGAGCTTTGAGATTTGAAGGGTGGCAGATAACACGTGTGACAGGAAGTGTTGCTTATCATGGCAGATGATGCTCCCTATGCCCCACTTTACAATTGCATATACTAAAAAAAGTTATATGTGCCTCGTAACACATACTTTATTGGGTACGGATAAAGTTAACGTAAGCAGAAAGCACACAGTTGCTAGAAATGAGAGGAAAGGAATAAAAATCATGCATAATATGTAGCTTAATCCAAAACACAACTTCTCACACCTCTTAGGTTGACCTAGAGGTTCTAAAAAATGTTTTTATTTATTGTCTGGCATATTGACTCATACCTATAATACCAGTACTCAGGAGGCTGAGGCAGGAGGATTGTCATGAGTTATAGGTTAGCCTGTGATACAGAGTCAGCCTGCTTCAAAACCAACAAAAAACCAACCAAGCAGATAAGCAAGCAAGAGACTTTGGAGATGGTTCAACAAATAAAGTGTTTTTCTTGCAAGTAGTGCAAGGGTTAGGATTTGGCCTTCAGTCCACACATAAAACTTCCATGTTCTTGGCAGCCTTTGAGATGGACACTTGGAGCATACTGGCTGTCAGACTGAAACTGAAGTTCTGGGCTCAGTGAGAGATGGATTCTCCATTTAAAAAGTGCAGAATGATGGAAGAAGACACCAGACTTCAACCTCTGTCTTCCACATGCACAGACACACAAGTGCATGAACACACACACACACTCATGAACACACCTACACATTGCACACATGTACATCCTACATAGACATATACATGCCCAAACATTCTGATTTATTTAACAAGCTTGAATTTCTCACCAGATTGTTGCTATGACTTTTTGAAGTTCTTATGGAAATTCATGGCAGATGTATGCCGGGAAGGCAGTCATCATGACCCTTGGTTTTGAGAATTTTCCACTAGACCTTATAACAGGAACCTCTCGACCTAGAAATGGGGAAACTGGCTTTTGCAAGTTAGAAACAAAAGAGTCAGTTTCAAACTTGGAATTTGACACATGTCCTGAGAGATGATGGCATGGGATTGCACTGAGTATACTGAGGAAGGAGCCACAGATTCTGGCATTTAAGTCACTTCCAGTTGTGTTTGTGAGAAGATTGGAGAACTGACTGGGCCTGTTCTCTACTTCTCTCTTCTCCCCCTGTGTCAGTCACTGCTAAATCCTTGTCCCTACCCCACCCCATGCCACACACACACCGAAGTAGACTTTGGTGACTATGAGTATCCTCTAACTGAGCTTTTCCCAGTGCACAACTCAGGACCGATTCTTTGATGTTGTGTGGAGTAACTACATTATTATCTGTAGAAGAAGTCTTTTAGCAATGTTGAATCAAGCTAAGTGTGTGGGGAGCTAAGTGATGAATGGAGGTGGGTATGGATTAACTGATGAGTGACATTGACAGTTTCCTCTCATCTTCTTTTAAGTTATTTCGCTTTCTTCTCTCTCCCTACTGGTATATTCTTTACTCTACTGCTGTGTCTCCTTTCCCATCATTGTTACCTTCTCTCTGTCATATACCCATGCATGGTCACCATTTTCCCTCTCTATTAACTGAGATCTTTAATGAGTTTTGTTACTCAACATTTTCCTATACTAGGGGAAGTTGTCTGGCACTTGGATCTTAGAGACAAGGTGGCAGAGACCTCCAGTCCTATCTTGACTGTTCCATGTAATAACTGGGTTACTCGATACTTGCTCTAAATTCTGCGGGATTCTGTGGGCTACTTTCATCATCTTCATTTGGGAATGGGGATGATACCTATCCTACAGTAGTGGAGTGATTGTATAAGATTGTGTATATCGCTTTAATTAGAAGGTTCTGCTGTGTTAAAGACTTCCAGCAAGCATCATTTATTATTGTAGATAAGGAGCATCTTCCTTGGGCCTCTTCTCAGAAGACACAGGACTTCGTCTACTATTTCATGAGAGGCTAAATGCTATATTTTTCCTAAAGTCAATTGAAAGTGTCAACCAAGTGCACTAGAACTAATACTGGGCAACACTTCTATTCACCTGGTATCTATGAGATTTTTGGAATATGGGTCTTAGTTCCACAGAGAAATATGTGATGAACATAGTTTATCATGCCTTTCCTTGAGTCATCTCTCTCTTTCTCTGGTGGATTCAATAATCTCAGTGCTAATAAATCCTGTGGGTGAAGAACTGTGCCCACACACACACTCATCCATACCCTGCTTTGTTGAGTCTCCCAAGAGACTGGAGATTTGCTTATTGTTACTACTGAAAAGATGGTAGAGAGACAGGCATAGGTCTGGCGAACAAGATGGTTTGGTTCTTAGAATAATAAATTTTGACCCAGCCTAATATTCATAATCTTAAAAAATTATTTAGAAGAGTAGAAGGAAGTGACAATGTGTGGGAAAATGGATGACATTAGATCAGGAGGGTAGAGAGTCATAGCCATTGACGAGCCGAGAGACCCAGAATTGCTTAACTCTGCCAGCTTTGGGTACAACCTTTCCTAATGAAGGATAGAAACAGGCTGCCTCAGAACAGAAAAACCCAGAGCAAGGCAGGCTCTTTAGCAGGTTTGGGGCACACACTGGGTGTTTAAGAAATGTTAAACATTTTATTGCATTTAGCCCTCAGTTGCCAACAACCCAAGTCTACCTGGACCCCTCTTAACTATGCCCATTCCTTGGAGTTCTTAGGGACTTTTGTTTTTTACCTTCAGTGGATTTGGTGACCGAAGACATACCTTCCCTTCAAAGCTCTGTCTCCCCTGAGTCTGCAAATCTCCTTTCTACACACTTCTCCTCTAAAATAATTCCTTGCTTGATTTTCAAATGTATTTACTTATTTATTATTTTCAGTGGTGTGTGTGTGTGTGTGTGTGTGTGTGTGTGTGTGTGTGTGTGTTTGTATGTTGAGGTCCCTACATCTTGATTTCCATAGTGGATAGATTTACTCATATTCCCACAGCTTGGAAGAGTTGGTTTTCTCTTTCTGCTCTGTGAGTCCTAAAGACTGAACTCAGATCTTCAGACTTGGTGGCAGATGCTTTTACCCATAGAGTCATGTTGGCCTAATTATTTTTCACAGAAAGTGCTAGGTTTCATAAAGACATATTCATTTATGTGAATCATATCCTGTGACCATATTAATCCCTCTATTCTCTGCCTGTTCTTGCTAATTCCCTTCCTGTGGCAAATGGTTCTCTTCCCTTCTCCTTCTATGTAATGGGTTTGCATATGTAAAATCTGGATTTTTGCATACGAGAGAAAAACATGATATTTGTCTATGTCTCACTTATCTCACCTAACAAAATGATCTCTCAATACCCATTTTCTTGGAAGTGATCTAACTTTATTATTTATGAATGAATAAAATCCCATTGTGTATATGTTCCATGATTTCTTTATCTGTCTTTTCATGTGTGTCTAGGTTGGGTCTCTTTCTTGGCTTCTGTGAGTTATACTGTGGCAAACATGGGTCTTCGAGTATCTCTGTGGTATTCTGAGTCAGTCTGCTTCACACACATCCAGGACTACATAGTAGTCCACCTGTTAGTTTTCATTTTAGATTTTGAGGCCCCTCCATATTGATTTCCATGAAAATAAACACCCGGTTAGGTGTTTTGTTATAACAAAATTTATATTTTGTCTATTTATTATAATGAGGGTATGACCAAGCCTGGTAATACAATTTACTTCCTCCCTGAGTCATGGAAACCTTTAATCTCCCCCTTACAAGACCAACAACCTGGAGTCCATTGCACACCAAACCCACTACTCATTTTTGACTTCCTAATGCTGTCACCTCCTCTATCCCACTCCCTTCTACTAGCTCTGGGCTCCCTTTCTGGGTTTGGGTCCCTTCTTTGGGCACACATTATGCTTGTGCTTGTGTGTAGTTCTATGCCTGGCAAGTACAGTTTGGTGCATCCTTGCAGAAGCCATCTGTTTCCATCCCCAGTGTGTTTGCGCCTCACACTGAGGATGATTATGGTTGCCCATATTTCTTTGTCCACTGTTTAATATGGTATGCATTCTACTTCTGTTCTAGTTTTATTCCATTACTAAGACAAACACCATGAATAAAACTAACATAGAGAAAGAAAAGGTTTATCTCAGTTTATAGGTCACAACCCATCATCGAGAGAAGCTAGAGCAGGAACTCATCTGTGAACTTGAATCTAGGCCTACTTGCCAGTCTACATAGCATTACCTCTGACTAGTGAATTCACTCAACACCAAGAAGTTCAGCAGAAACCATGGAGGATGCTGCCTTCTAGCTCATACAGGCTTACTGCTTATTCTTAACAAGCTTTTATACACAGCCAGAACACAGCCCACAGTGGGATATGCCTTTCTCCATCAAGTACTTGAGATAATCTTCCACAGAAATCATGTCTATGCAATTTCTTGGTGGAAGCTTTTCCTCTCAGATGACTAGGCTGTGTCAAGTTGATAACTTATGCTAACTAGGACAGTGAGTATATAAAAGCCAACAGATGTGGTGCTTGATATTTTAAAGACTACTTAAGGAGCAAAAGGATGAATCTAAATATTTTTTAATTTATAAGAATAATCTGAAAATTAACCAAACCAGTAATCACTAACAATTCTGATCATTAAAAAGTTTTTTAGGAAAGCCCATATGAATGTATGCCAGTTTCTTCTTGCCACTAAATCTTTCAAATGTACAGCCAGAGAGAAACAATTTTGAAATACACTAAAGTGAAGTGCCCAGGAGTGATGGATTGCTTGGAAGAAGTATTAATCCTAGAACTCGATTTCCTTTAGGAAACATCCTCATCATGGAGCCCTGTCCCCGTGATGGATTTGACTTGGTTTGGCAGTGCTTAGAGTTGGCATCTTGCATTGTAGACCAGTCCCTGTGCAGCAACCCTCTCTGCATTTTGACTTGCTTACTTGTCTTCTTCCACTTTCAGCATCAGTTTACTGAAAGTCAACAGAACACATGTGGTTTTGTGGACTTGGAACTCCTTTCTGCCCCGAGGAGCATGAATTTGTGAAATGGATTCTAAGTTTTCTGAGTTCAGGGAGCAGGCAGGTAGGAAAGAGCAATGCTGATGTGCTGGTGTGTGTGCGTGTGCGTGTGCGTGTGCGTGTGCGCGTGCGTGTGCGTGTGCGTGTGTGTGTGTGTGTGTGTGTGTGTGTGTGTGTGTTTTCTTGAATGTGGAGGTACTTGAACACAATTGTGTGCATGCATGTGAAGGCTAGACAACAATCTCAGGTGTTGCTCTTCAGGCACTGTCAACCTTATTTCACACAGGCTTGAAAGTTGCCAAATCCTCTGTGTCTGCCACTCAATGAACCCCAAGGATCCACCTGTCTCTACCTCCTCAGAATTACACATGCACTACCATGCCTACCTTCTTGCATGGATGATGGGTTTGAACTCAGGTCCTTGTATTCACGTATTGAGCACTGACTGAACCATCTCCATGGTCTCAAAGTATGCTTCCTTTTTAAGTGGTAGAAGTCTGCTTAAGCACCTTCACATAGATGGAAGTTCTGATGTAGGAAACAGGATCCTGGTAGATCTGAAAATGGAGAACATTACTTTGGGAAGTCCAGCCAAGTTTAGGATTAAAGTGGATGAGTGAGATTGGAAACAGCTGTGCGTTGGGACTCAAATCATCAAAACCTTGAAATGATTATGAATTGGATAAAAATGATTCCTGAGAGCTGCTGCCATCTGTAGAAGGCCTAGGCCCGGTGCCGTGCATGCGTTTTCAGATGGTGCATCAAACAAGCCTGTTAGGTAGAGTTCATTGACCCCTACGCTTTTTGATTAAGAAGACAGAAGAGCCGGGCGTTGGTGGCATATGACTTTAATCCCAGTACTAGGGAGGCAGAGCCAGGCAGATCTCTGTAAGTTTGAGGCCAGCCTGGACTACAGAGGGAGTTCCAGGAAAGATGCAAAACTACACAGAGTAACGCTGTCTCGAAAAACCAAAAAACAACAACAAAAGAAGAAGAAGAAGAAGAAGAAGGAGAAGAAGAAGAAGAAGAAGAAGAAGAAGAAGAAGAAGAAGAAGAAGAAGAAGAAGAAGAAGAAGAAGAAGAAGACAGAAGCTCATAAGAGTCAATGAGGGACTGGGGAAATTGCTCAATGGGTAGGAATATTCTTGTATGAGGACCCAAAATCCTAGCTGTCATATAAAAATGACAAGCATGGTTTGGCTGTGTGTGTTTATAACTCCAGCATTATGGATGAGCTCAGGTCAAATGGAGTGAAGTGGAGTGGCAGAAACAGGCAGATCACAAGGTCTTACCGGCCATCCAGCCCTGCTAAAGAGGTTAACCTATGGTTCAGAGAGAGACCCTGTCTCAAATCAATGAGGTGGAGAATGAGAGAGAGAGAGAGACATGACCTTCTGTGTCTTCAGCATGTTTGAATATAAGAACTTGCACCCACACATTTATGTGCACCACAAACATATATCACACATATAATATAGCAACACATAAAGTAATAGATGAGTAACTCAAACGTACATATGTATGAATTGATTGAACATCGTCCAGGTTTGCAGATGTGTTATCTTGAGCAAGTGATGTAGAGAAGTCTCAGGTCCAGCATATATAAAACCATAAAAGTAACACTAATCTTCCTTGTTTCTTCAGCTGATTCAAGTAGTTGCTATGAAACATTTAACATGGTGCATAGGATGGGGTCTGCCATACATCCAGATTATTATTAACAATAACTCCATAACTTCCTGTCCTAAAAGGATTCAATTTGATTCAAGGCTATGACATTAAAAATGGACTCCACCCTCTGGTCTGAGCCATTTCCTAACTAGATCCTTGATTGGAAACAGGGAAATAACATACAATTGCAACAATCTCTACATTATTATTTTCATTTTTTTCTGGTGCCGTCAACTTGTTATTTGTGCTATTTCTTAGAATAATGGAATTTATTCAGGCAATTTATTCTTAATACAAGTGTTACAAATGGCACTGTGCAATGCTTATATATCATGCTAATAATGTCTGGTTCATCCTTATCCCCAACCTCCTTTATCTTTACAAATAGAAACAATGACTTCCTAATTTTCCCCCTGTTTTATTGAATTTCTGTGTCCAAGTCCTCTTTGTTCTCTGCTTCCACTGCATACCTCGTTTTGAAATGGTGTTCAACAGCCTCCAACATAAATTTAAAACATCTACCATATGCTTTCTTTGACACTGAGTGTATCAGAGTGGAAGAAAAGTGAAGAGAACAATATACTCACTCTTTCTGGCTATAGCTTAAATCCATTAGTTAGTGATATGTATCTAGGTTATGATTTTTAGACAAACACAAAGATTTCTATTGGGAACTTCAATGAAATGAATGCCTTTTAAGGGCATAAGCTCCATACACAGTTTCATTTTCTATCTTTGAATGATCTTCATTTAGACTTTTAACCACAAAGCAGCTCTTGGTGGCTCTTCAGGCTACTATTTCTAGCCCCTGCTTTCCTTCTGAAATTGGGGCAGGTTTGTTTGCCTCACCTCTCTGTTTCCCCATCCACCAACAAGAATACCTTTAGGACAACTTCTGACTTACCTATCTGTGCTGTTCCTTCCACATCTGTGGATCCCGTGTACTTATGTTGGGTTCCCATAAACCAACCCTGAATTCTTCTTTATCCCCTATCCAGTTCCAATTAGTTAATATGCTCACTTTGGTCTATTCTGTGCAAAGACAAGAGCAGATACTGTTAGTATAGGAAACCGGAACCAACCTCTTTCAGTCAGGGTGATTTGTGGGAATGCAAGGGTTAAGGAGAGGGCAAAGGAATGAAGATGTGCAGAAAGAACCAGAAAGCTAATTTTGGCAGATTAAAAGATGGAAAGCATTAACAGACTTGGGAAGATGGACTCCCGAAAGAAGGCATTGTAGGCTGGACTGGGCTGTACATGTGTTTGGAACATTCCATGCTGTCTATTCCTTTATCAAAGAAACCCACAGAGGGAGATTATTTTTAAGAGATAGAAATAGAGAAAGATGTATTTGTGATGAGCTATGTTTGAGAACTCTAAGACCTTGGACATATCACTTTGTGACCTTGAGCATGTTAGTTCACACCATAGGGGTTAATTCATTTTCTGAAAAGGAGAGATTTGGGTCAGATCATTTCCAGCATTCTATGTTTTCATACAGTGTGTTATGGGGAGGGACACAAGTGAAATGTGTAACAATTCAAAGTTGGTGGATTCTGCTTGCTGCTGGCTAGAATTATATTCAGAATGACAGTATATGCTTGCTGAAATATAGAATAATAATGAGTCTAGTATTAATATAGTCTGGCTTATGCATAATACTCATATAAACATAAGTATATTGAGAGAAAATGATGTTGATAGAATATGCCATCAAGATGAACTTCAGAAAAAGGAAACTCCACCTTATCTAAATAGTTTTCCCCTTTTCTCTATTGTCATCTTCATTTTATATTATCATTAGGTTTCCTACCTGGCAGATGGATTTCAAACTGTTTCTGATTGGGGACTTTTTCCATTGCTATAATGCACACTTTTCTTTCATTTACAAAAAGCAAATAGATCACGTGTTTTCTCCTCTTCTGCAGTAAAGAAATAAACAGCCAAAAATGTTTCTCTGCTCAATTCCATTTTCTTATTGAAAAGGTATTTAATAGAAATGAAAAATATTCATTTATTTTTTTGAACAGTCTTATCACCCATCTCTTTCTTGGGGTAAATACTCCTTAAAACAAGCTAAATGCACATCCTTAATAATTTAAAGGCAGAGCCAGCCATGTGTAAAATAGGTGTGTGTTCACATAATTGACTACAGTATTTTGCTACATGGCTAAACGCATGGTTTCCCCTAATAGAAGGCCATTGTGGCCGACATCACATTTTCTAGTTCATAAAAGTCAAATGAGCTGTGACCATCGTCTCCAAACTTAATGGAAAGTTCATTTGGTGACTTCTGAGTTTTCAATGGTGTCTTTCTGGGATGAATCAATAGATCTGAAACACATTAGTGGATCATATCTCCAAAAGGTCTAAACCTGAGTGGCAACAATGGGGGATCTAATGCAGATTGATTGCTCTTCTAGCACGTTGTACCAAAAGGTCTCCAATCTCCTTAACAGTATAATGAATTTGAATTAACCAAATAATACTCACTTGATGGAGATCACTTGAGTTGTCTATCCGGTCACTGATCCTTTTGTATTTCAAACTTTTGGTGAAAGGATGGAAGGTGAGTTTAATCTGTGGAAAGTAAAAAAAAGAAGTGATATCATACATAAGTCAATAGAGACTCTTGTGGGTGGTAGTCTCTCAGTGTTGAGAGCATGCTTATGCAACTAATTTTACATAACACTGCCAACAGTCTTAGCCAGAGCTACCTATCAAGAGGTTACCAAAGACAGAGGGAAAACACATAAGTCATGTCCTGGACTGTGTAAACACCCTGGTGCCTAGCCATAAACTTTAGTTGGAATGCTCAGGGACAGCCAGCCATGACCTTGGACAGAAGCACAGCCCAGTGGAGAAAACCGGAGATGGTACCATTTGGGAGATGCAGGTGAAGATGTCCACAGGGCCCTGATAGTGATTTAAGTGAAGACACACTGGATAGGGTGCCATGTCATTTCTGTTAGCCCAGGAAACACCTTGGAGCTACAAGATCTTTCTAGAAAGATTAAAACAGCATATTAATATTGGAACTGTTGTTTCAAGAGGAATCAGAATACTTTCTAGGGCAAGAGAGTGGGTGGCCCATTGTGCACACTGTCTCAACCCTTACAATATGTGCCTCCAAAGAAGGCAGTTGTCAGGATCTGAAAAACAGCAGTTACCTGACATGTATGTACATGCACCTGTGCCTGTGTAGTGGGAGTCAAATGATATGGGCAATTCCACCTGCTCTTCAGAGCTAGTGAATCATCAGTTTTGCTGTAACAGGACATATGGCTCCTGAAATCACTGCACTGTGTAAAATCACACAATAAAACCCATAGGGCTTACAGGGAAAATGGGATTAGAAACACCGTTCTCAAAAACTTCCATTAGTGACACGTTCAGAAGGGGTAGGGATGCTCTGAAAACCAGAACAGTTTGACACATATTAAATGATTAAGAAACACGTAACTATTACAAAGACAGTGGTTCACCTTGAAGGAAGATGACCAGAGTTTTGCTGGAGGAAGTGGAGAGCAAAAAATAGTGGCTGATGAGTTACTGTGCCGTGGTAGAGAAGGAGGAAGGGTTCTCTGAAGCCAGATGTAAATTCTAACTGTGCATCTGGGTGTGTGTTTCTTATGGCATGTACTGGGAACTGAGCTAGGGCTGAGGTATGAACCGTGTGTGTGTGTGTATGTGTGTGTGTGTGTGTGTGTGTGTGTGTGTGTGTGTGTGTGTGTGTGTGTATGTAGACTGGGTGGGATTTCCTGCATTACAACCTAATGATATATGTGGCAGATGAAACCAAGCATGAACAGATGTGAGGCCCCATCTTACATATATTTGTTCTCTAGCACGTGAACTTGTGGAAACATATTTGCATTTTTAAAAGACATGCTGTAGGAGCTGGGGAGACAGTGTAGTCAGTATGAGGACCTGAGTTTGATACTCATAACCCATGTATAAAAGTCAGTCATGAGATGGGCAAAGCCACATGCCACTGAGCAGGACATCCTGAGTTTGATTCCAAAGACACATGTAGTGAAGGAGAGAATTCACTTTTGCAAGTTGTCCATTGACCATCACATATGAACCATGGCATGGGTACCCCAACACAGAGAGATAGGAATAAATAAGTAATTAAATAAATAAATAAATACTATTTTTAAAGATTTTAAAGTTGAATAGCATTGGACAGATTCCTGGGCTTGTTGGCCAGTCAGCTTAGTATACTTGGACAAGTTCTAGGCTAGTGAGAGACCATGTCTCAGAAAAAAAAATGGTCAGCAGTGCCCAAAGAACAAAATGCACCCAAGGTTGACCTATGGTATATACTCACATATGCATGCCCACATACATACCTGAACCAACAGACAGACAGACAGGCAAACAGACAGACAGACACACACACAGAAAAGAGAGAGGGGGATAATAGAACTAACTGTGGGTGAGCACACACATGACAGAGAAAGCCCCTTGACTCAGTGAGATCAGTCCCTACCTGCAAGTGTGTCAGCCTTGCATGTGACTAGGCTTTGCCATGCTTTACATGTAAGTCACACCCTCATCTTGTGTTCATCTAAATTAAAATACCCAAAACATGTTCTAAGGTGGGGGGTGATAGCTATGTTGGGCGCTGAGGAAGTGTGCATATGTCCCCTTAGAGAAGGCTTGCTTTCATGTTGGACCTCTGCTTTAGGCATCTCTTTAGAACCTAGCTTCTGCACAGTTCTGTTCCTGATGCTTTTTATCTATTACTTCCATGCCCTGAAACAATTTGATTGCAATGATCAGGAATGGACTAGAGATAGTCATTGCTTCTGAGATTGGCCTTGAGATTGGGTCATTTATGGCCACCCACAGGAGAAGGGTGTTTTTCATATTGGCCTTAAAGGAACTGTGAGATCGTTCATTCCGTCTTCTTAGTTGTGTGGGAGAGAATGCCAAGCCTTGGAGAGGAGAGTATTGGGAATGCATCTCCTGGAGAATATCTGTCTAAGACATACAAAATCCTGGTTTCAATCACTGGCGGGACAAAGGAGGGGGGATGAAGAGGAAGAGGAAGGGCAAAGGCAGGTATTATGTTAATTCATCTTTTTTCTTTTCTGTATTTTCTCTTTTTGCTATTTTTATATATATTTTAAAAATAAACATGTTTTGAGATATGACTGGCACATAGAAAGCTCTGTATATTTGATGTCTACATCTCATATGTCTAGATATCAGAATACCTCTGTAACCATCTCCATGTTCAAGGTTGTGCACCTGTGTTTATTCAACAGCTTAGGCAGCTTCTTCATGTTTCCTTCATTTTAATGCATTTTCTGCTCTATACAGGTTTTCTTCTTGATAAGAACACTTAACCATAAGATCCACCATGTTAGCAAATTCTAAAGTACATAACCCAATATCTTTAACCAAAGGCCTGTCTTGTTCAGGAACCTCCTAGAAAGTGAATCTTTGTATCCTTTGAAGACAATTCCCCATTCTGCTTCCTTCCCATAGTGGCCTTATTCAACTATCATCCTGTAGTTTTATTTTACTATTACTACTACTACTACTACTACTACTACTACTACTACTACTACTATTACTACCACTGTTATTGTTATTATTATTATTATTATTGTTGTTGTTTTGAGACAGGTTTCTTTGTGTAGCCTTCGCTGTTCTGGAACTCACTCTGTACACCAGGCTGGCCTCAAACTCATAGAGATCCACCTGCTTCTGCCTCCTGAATGCTGAGATTAAAGGCAGGCACCACCACCAATATATCCCAGGTTGGCTTAGAATTCAGCATCTAGCCCATTGGCTTTGAACTCTCTGTAGTCCCTACACCTCAGCCTCCCAAGTGCTAGGATAGTGAGTGTATGCCACCAAGTTAGCTATAACTACCTCACAGGAATGGCTTCATGTAGTATTTGCCCTCCATAACTGTCCATATGGATACTAATACAAAGACATCTTCCTTTTTTAAAGCTAAGTCATTTCCTGAGTTGTGACAGAACCACACATTTAAATATATTGCGCCGGGCGGTGGTGGTGCACGCCTTTAATCCCAGCACTCGGGAGGCAGAGCCAGGCGGATCTCTGTGAGTTCGAGGCCAGCCTGGACTACCAAGTGAGTCCCAGGAAAGGCGCAAAGCTACACAGAGAAACCCTGTCTCGAAAAACAAAAAACAAACAAACAAACAAATAAATATATTGCTGAAAATATCAAAGAACTGTATTTGGGAGAATGCAAATTGGTCTGGAGTATTCTAGAAGGTTCTAGAAGCTTCAAAACCTATTAGACACTTAGAATAACTACATCAAATAAAAGACACACAATCTATCCAATTAATCAAAGCAGATAAACCCACTGTTTGTCTTGTGCACTGGTATTTTATGGAGCTATTTGGAGCTAACCATAGAGAAACATGATGATGGTGACAGGGTTGAGGAACATATGAAATTTGAAACTAATTCCCAGGCACAGTCACAATGTCCCCAAAATGAACCATTCAGAGACAAAGAAAAGATTACCAAGTTGAGATAGTTTCAAATGTGTGCAATCTGAAGGGGTTGATTTCTTATGATGCCATTAATTGAGTTGGATGGCCTCATTGACAACCAATGCTGTTGTCAGGGTATTGTGTGTGCGTGTGTGCGTGTGTGTGCGTGTGTGTGCGTGTGTGTGTGTGTGTGTGTGTGTGTGTTTTCCTGGCTCACACTTCTCTAGTAAACCTTAGATTTCCACAGAGGGCATTCAGAAAGAAAGACATGAAAGAAAAAAAAAACCCACACACAAATGCGAGATAACGCATGATTAAGTTTTGACCCCGTAGATTGTTAACCTTCAAAGCTAACTCTGCAGTAGCACAATATTATTAGCAATAAAAGGAATTTGCTTTGCCCTTTTTTTAAATTACCATAAACCGATTGACTGAGACAGAATGATGTTAATATTTAAGAAGTAGGACACTAGATTCTATTATCTCAGAAGCTCTGTCACCAGGCCCTCTCTGTAGTCCTGTTATCTAATTATTGGGCTTAAATTGCATTAGTGTGCTGGCAATTTGTCTACCCCTGGAAAAGTAATTGACATTTGGGTTACTGCTTCATATGTGGGCGACTTGCTAGTCAGTTCCGAAGAGTCCTCTCCTGTCAGGGCAGATTAGTTTAATGTTGCCTGGAAGAAAGGGAAACTCTCTGTTTTAAGGTGTGCCACCTCTGTTCCTGGGCACAATTTGGTATTAAAATTTCAGTTCCGTATCAAAGCTGATAAGTCACCTGAGATGAAATTGAACAAGGTTGTCGTGACAAAGTAATTAATGGCATTTTATGACTTTCAGATGACTTTAAGGGACACATACTTAGTCTTTGCCTGCGTCTTCCACCATGTTGATAAATATGTATTACACACTCACAGACCATCCTTAACTGTTGTCAGATGTTTTTGCAGGGCTTCAGATTTATCATCTCTCTGAATTCAATAAAGCCAGGTAGACTCCATATAAAGTAGTGATCTGGCATCACCAGCAAGGGCTGTGAGTTTGTGTAGCATGTCAGCCACACTGTTTCTCCCTACACAAGGTGCTTCTCCCTGCCTTAAAAAATGTATACCTTCCTGTGCAAAAGTGAAAAGCAGCATCCTTGACTTTTCCCTTTTCTAGACACTGCTTTGACAGACCACATTGGCCTCAGAAGTATAGCTGTGGCTTTTGGCAGACATTCTACATTTCTCTTTGAAGAGAGCAGAGATGTGTCCTGTGACCCTGTAGGGAACACACCTATAGGAAATACATGATTTGGCCTATATACCCATGACAACAGGGTGCATGTGTGTCACGGGGCAACAGACTTTTCCTTCAGAGATGAAAGGAATAAATGAGGGCTACCTAGAGGGTAAATATGAATGACCAGCCCCTGTGTTCTTTTATTTGGAAATTAAAGACAAGCCTTCAAAGTCTTTGGGCATTGTTAGAACATTGGCATTTCTACTTCTGCAGACACAAGGTCAAATCTAACTTAGGAAGGAACCACCTCCTGACTTTGGCTTATCTGTTTCTTCATTCCTCACCCGAGTCCTCTTTAGGCTGCTGGCTTCCTTTCAGTTCCAGGAACCAGCCAAGCCTCTCTGCTTCCAGGACACCATGCATACTCTTCTCTGTCAGGCTCACTCTTTTCTACTTTCTTTCCTACACTAGGTCCCTTGGAGTCTACTGAAATGTCACCTCCTGCAAGGCCAATCTCCTGTTAGCTCCTGCTCAGCCCTTCTTATTCCCAGCCGAAGCTGGATGCCTCCTGTCTCAGTTATGAATCTAGGAACAGATGAATGGACCGTTCCCATTCTCTCTTGCTTCTGACTGCCTCTCTGGAACATGAGCAGCAAGAGGGCAGGGGTAGCATCTGCTTGCCTTGCCCCCTGCAGGGGCTGGCAGTAAAAGATGCTCCTTATGTTTTCTGGACATAGCAAGTAGTCTCCAATTTTAGAAACATCCTTTGTGATGTTTAGAATTAGCATATATTAGTTGTACAGAGTAATGGATTTTATTAGAACATTCCCACATGTGCTTTGATCATAGGCACTCTCTATGTTATGCCTGATGCACACACTTGCCCCTCCTCCATTCTGGCTCTTCCTTCTTTTAGTTGTATGACATTTTTGTTTTGTTTTGTTCCCATAGATTCTATGTATGAGAGAAAACATGTGATACATTTACTTCTATTTCTAAAATGATTTAAATTACTAGTTTGTGTTTGTTTGTGCCTGTGTGTGTGTGCATGTGGGTTCCTGAGAGTCCAGAAGAGGTGTCAGATCCTCTGAAGCTAGAGTGAGGAGTGCCCTGACTTGGCTAGCAGTCATCAACTCAGGTCATCTAGAAGAACAAGAAGCACTACTAGGGTTAGAGAGGTAGCTCATCAGTTTAAGAGCACTGGTTGCTTTTCAGAGGTATGGAGTTTGATTTCCAGTGCCCATATGCTAATTCACAACCATCTATACCTCCAGTTCCAGGGGACTGATACTCTCTACAGCCCCTATAAGCACCAGGCAAGCAAGTGGTGCACACACATACATGTAGGCAAAACACCCTTACATATAAAATAGTATTTTTTGAGAGAAGCTCTCCTAAGTGCTAAGCCAGCTCTCTAGCTCCTGCTGATAATTGTCTTTCTGAGTCTGGTTTATTTCATTTAACATGGTCATTTCCAATTTCATCCATCCTGCAAACAATATCATTTCATCCTCATTTATGGCTGAATAAAACTCAGTCATTCTGGTATATCACATGTCCATCCATCAGTGGCCACCTAGCTGATGCCACAGTTCAGCTATTGACATTAGTGCTGTAATGAACATGAGTGTGTAGGTGTTTCTGCTAACTTAAGGTGCTTTGAGCATACACCCCGGAGCTGTATAAATGGACCCTAAGGAAGATCTCTTGAGTAATGTTCATAGTGATTCGCATTACAGCTACACTCATTTGCATCCCTGCCAGCAGCGCGGGCTCCAGGAAGTTGCCAAAACAATACTGCTGTCAACACCATTCCCAGTGGAAATGTCTGCTGTAGAAATGGTACCCATCCACCCACACAGCTTCCCTCTCCTATGCAGATGACACTTGCTTTGTTTAATTCCTTGCTGTCTTATCCTTTTATTTGGACATTCTGTGTCCCCTTCCTTGACAATATCTTCAAAGACAACATTGATATTTTAAGCATAGGAGTTAATTTTTTTTTGTGTATCCAAACACAGGGTAAACACATCAAAATTCACTTTATTCTTAAAATAGTGTATTGAAATGTCATCAGAGAGATGTTTGTTTTCTAAGTGAGTAAAGAAAAGGCCAAGAATTTGAGAGGGAATGAGTGGGGACAAAGGAGAGGTCCGAGGGGTACAAGGAAGAGTAGAAATGATGTAAAGACAGTGTTCGTGTATATGATTCTGAAAATATTAAATTAAAAAAAATGAAGAGGGGCTGTGTGAGCATGAGGACCTGAGCATGATCCCCAAACCCCACATAAAAAGTCAGACATGGTGAGGCATGTTTTAAATTGCGATGCTGCGGAAATGGAGACAAAAAGTTCTCTGTGGCTCACTAACCAGCCTGTCTCACTTCATCAGTGAGCTCTAGGTTTGGTGAGAGACCGTGTCTCAGAACAAGTTGGAATAACTCCCAAGACTTGCCTCTGGGCTTCACCAATGTACATACACATGTGCACATATCCCTGGATGGGCACACCACACACACACACACACACACACACACACACACACACACACACACACACACACACTCATATATGCACGCACATAATAAAAGTAAAACAAAGGATAGTCTTCACTGAAGTTCTGTCATGAGCTTCTGAGAAGTTCCATGGGTTGTGTTTCGCTGTAGTGTGAGTCTACTCTGCCCTGCGGGTTTCTGGGATAGCTGCCCCTGACAGGAAAGGGACTTAGCGCCCCTGCAGGGGATGCTTCTGTGTCCTCCCATTTTCTCCTCTGCACTCCGATGCTGTTAGTTTCCAAGGCTCTGGGTGTTCAGTGAAGCGTTTTGCATAAGACACACTTTATCTTTTATCTTTAAGCAAGGCCATTAATACAATCTATAGGAAGCCATGAAGGAGCCAATAAAATTACCGAGCAGCCGAAAGGTTGCTGCGCTCATTTATCTCGGCAGAATTCAGAAGGTAAATGACAAGATTAGGGAGAGGGGACGCATGTGACAGGTCTGTTACCTGGAATGATGAAATCCAAGAATTTTTTCTCTCTTTTTCAGGGGGAGGTGATCAAAAGGGGTGAGGGGATGGGGAAGTAGAGGAGAATCAAGGAGAATTCAGTTCCTACAATTGTTTCCTGGGGCCAAAGCATCTAAGAAATAGACTGTCACCTGCTGGTTTAATTATTTGCCTTACTAAATATGGTGACCTTCCCATTCCATACTAATTATCGAACAGTGATGAGCCATGTTTCAGACAGTGAGCCCAAATGATCAGTTTATTGCCCAGGTTTCTTCCTTAACATGGGAGGATATGAATGGTAGTCATAAATCTTTTATAATTTGAAAAAAAATATTTTAGTACCACATGATTTTATCATTAGGATTCTGTGCAATATATTTCCAGACACTTAAAGATGAATGTTCAGATGAATAAACAGCTGCTTAGATATGAATACATTTTTACATTAAATAGTAGCCAGATATGTCATTTTAAAAATGCAAATTATATTAATATAAAATATGTAAGTTAAAAGATTGGCAAACTTCAAATGAATGCCGTATTGTTCAAAGAAATAGTTTTTCTAAGTAAATTCTATGTAATTTTCATACAGAATTGGATGGTGATAATTATTTTTCTTTTTAAATTCCTCCATCTGAGATTGACCTTTTATTTTGGTTAAGGGACGGGTGACTGGATCTCACTCGGTAGCCCAGGCTGGCCTCTAACTCACAGTCCTCTTGTCTCTGTTTTCTGAATGCTGGGATTGTAGCTGCTGGCTACCAGACTGTGCTGGTTAATTATTGTCAGTTGACACAATCCTAGACATATCTGGACAGGGGAAATCTTACTGAGAAAAAGCCCCCATCATTTGGCTGTAGGCAAAGTCTGTGGTGCCTTTTCTTGACTAATGATTAATGTGGGAGGGCCCAGCTCACTGTGGCTGGTGCCACCCCTTGGCAGGTGGTCCTGGATTGTATAAAAAGTAGGCTAAACAAGCTTTGGGTAGCAAGCCAGTGAGAGGTAATGGTCCTCTATGGCTTCTGCTTCAGTTCCTGCCTCTAGGTTCCTGCCTTGAGCTCCTGTCTGGACTTTCCATCATAATGAACTATAAGCTATAAGCTGAAATAAACACTTCCCTTCCCAAATTGTTTTGCTCATGATCTTTTTCATAGCAATAGGGGGCAAACTAGGATACATACACTCATATATGAACTTGTTTTTATAACACCTGGCTATCATAGCATCATTATCATCTTTCTTATTTTCTTTCACATTTCTATTCAGTCATCTCTTAAATTATTAGGTTTTTCTATGACATTATGAAAGTTAAAACTTTAAAGCACTTAGAGCCTATGCTTGTATTTACTACCATATATATATGTACCTATCTGTATCTGTCTACAAATCTATCATCTATATCTCTATTTTATATTTATCTTATTATATATGATCTATCCCTATCTCCTATTATCTACCTACCTACCTACCTACCTACCTACCTACCTACCTATCATCTATCTATCCATCTATTGACCTATTATCTATCTATCTATTACCTCTCTGTCTATCTACCTATCTATCCATCTATCTATCATCTATCAATTTATCATCTATCTACCATATATTTATGTATCATCTATTTATTTATCTATCACGTGTCTATATCCAAAACCAAATCATTTTTGTACTTTCTCCTCATAGAAATTACATGGTATACAATAAAACACAACAATTATAATATAGGATATACTATATTGTGTTTTATATAGGACTTGTTATAGTTTGAGTGTGGAATATCCCTCACAGGCTTTTGTGTTTGAATCCTTTGTCCCCAGTTGGTGGTGCTGTGTTTCAATGCTATGCAACCTTAAAGAGGTGAGGCCTGACTGGAGGAGGCCATCATTACAAACATGCCCTGCGTTATGCATGTCCTGCGTCAGACCTGGACTCTTTGCTTGTTTACCTTTAAAGTAACCTGACTGGTCACCTCACCTCCCTGCTGCCACAGCTCTGAGTCACTTTGGCTACTGAGCATTGCCCACCATGATAGACCAGATAGAGCATTGCCCACCAGATAGACCAAAACACATTCTTCCACTTTTAAGTTGCTTCTTGACATGTGTTTTGTAACTTTGACAAGGAGACAAACCCCCGGAGTCACATGAGGAACACCATCCCATTTCGCAAGATTATTTTTTAAAAATTCTAATTATTAAAAATAATGTCTATTTCTGGGTGGTGGCTCCCTAGATTTTAAAAACATTTTCTCTCTTTTTTTTTGTGTTTGTGTATGTGTGTGTGTGTGTTGTATTGTGTGTGAATGTGCATGTACTTGGATGCGGGTACTGGTCCAAGTGTGTCACAGCATGGTGTGAGATCAGAAGACCACCTTTGATTGTCACATCTCACTTTTCCACATGATGTGTGTGACAGGGTCCCCCTGCAGCTGTGTGTACCAGGCTAGCTGCTACTGAGCTTCTCTGGTTTTCCTGCCTTTGTGCCATGTGTCCCAGTGGGAGTTTCAGACACATTCCCAACTGCTCTGTCATGAGTACTAAGCACTTCAACTGAGATCTGCAGGCTTGCATGGCAAGTACTTTTACCCACTTCCTAGCCCAAACTTTCCTTCTTCACTGCGCCTTTACTTTGCTTAATTTTCTTGCTGAAAATTCATTTTTGTCTTGAAGGAAACAAAGACACGAATCACTGAGGAGAGTATGGCTATAGAGCAGAGCCTTCTGTTGGTTTCTCCAGCAGACCTCTATCTGCCTAGTGTTTTAGAAGAGCCTGGTCATTGATTGACTAGACATTTCAGTGGCGGGTGAGACCTGCTGGACCCGTGTTTCTTTGCAAAAGATGCCTTAACTGGACCTTCTCAGGACCAGAGACCTCTCAGAGATGTACTAGGTCAAATAGCACCTGTTCTACATCAGTCAACAAATGCCCGCTGGCCACTGGCTGTGTCAGGACGGAGTGCATTGTGATGTGGTCTTCTGCACTCTGCTGCCTTTCTGACTTACTCTCATTCTCAGAAGTGCATTCTCTTTCTTCTTTACTTTCGTTTGTTGTGCCTGTAGTATGTGCATGCTTGTGTGTGTGTGTGTGTGTGTGTGTGTGTCTGTATGTGTGTGTGTGCACATATCTGGACATGCATGTCTATGAAAGAGTCTATGTTTCTTGTATTTTATGAAGAACCAGATCTCTTGCAGCAGGACATCTCTGCAGTAGGACCATGATGACTGACATAGAGTAGTGGCTGGCTCCCTCACTTGGGTGTGTTCTAGCCATTTTGCCTCAGGCCATAGCAACTCAGAGTGTCCTCTACATATAGCCTGTCTGTCACCAGCCCTTTGTTACTATGTCATCTGTTTCCCTCATTTTTGTGATTGGAAAGTGTTTGGGGGGAAGTTTCAGATTTTATGATAACCTTGTGAAAGTTTCACAGTGCAAAGTTGCAAATCTTTCTGGAGTTGCAGAAAAGCAGGACAGCAGGTAGAAGTTGCTCTTTTTCTTCTCAAGGGATTCTCAGTCCTTGTTTGAAAATGCACAGAACCATTCTCTGTCTCCTACCCTGGTTCTAACCAGGCATGCCTATGTTTAGCTTTCAAGATGGACAAGATGATATATGTTGAGGGTGGAAAGGCCATGGAACCCATTCTTCTAGGAAGGGTCTACTTGATGTGAAGCCATGGAGGACATGAATACTTTTTCCCTTGCAGCCCTGGATGCATGCATTCTGTTGCAGTGAGCTTCATGTGTTTCTTTAGCTTCTGTAGAAAAATTTAGCAATGAATACAACAGGAAAGTTATTCCCAACCTTCCATATCAGCAGACTTATTCACACAGTTAATTCCACCTGACCTTAGGTCTATGACCCTTCTCATGTGAGGAACCAGGGCAATGCAATCAATTTGCAGATAAAAGTAGACAATTGAGCATTCAAAATGCTCATCACTGGCTTGATCTTGGGCAGCCTCATGCAGGCAGCTACCGAAGCTGCTGTGAGTTCAGGAGGGCACAGGCTCAGCATGAACAGAAGAAACTGCTTCACAGCATGAAAGCCCCGCCCCTAGCCGAGCAGCTGTTGGTGGCTGCTAGGAGAGGGAGAGTTAGCATGCTTCCGGGATGTGACTTCTGGTAGCTCATGCCCCAGGAGATGACTCTACATCCATGCACATGCAGCATCACTAATTAGACTCAATGGATTAAGAAAAGGGACATGAATTGGGAGGGGCTCATGGTTGAAATTTCTAGGAGGAGTTGTGGGAAGGAAATGGGGCAGATGAATATAATCCAAATTCATTGTTTATGTGTATGAAATTGTGAAAAAAATAAAGAAAATTGTATTTAAAATACCTATCAATACCAATGTTCTCAGCAGCTGCACAGCCTTGGTATCGTCCAGAGATGGCTTCTACAAGTGCCAGAAAATGGGAATTACAGTGATGTCAGCGATGACCCCATATCCTTTCTTCTTAACAAGCTGACATGACTTCCTCCATGATGTAAACGCTCCTATTTGTTAAAAATCAAATTCAGTGTTATCTCAGCTGTGGGAATGTGTCTTGTACATAAACAAGGAACTGACCAAATAGATAGTGTTTGTTCTCTCAAAGGAAGACAATGCAGGTGTTAAGAATGACAAAAGTCCTGTTGGACAAATGTCTCAGTGGGCAAAATGCTTGTCTTGCTTGAGGACCTGAGTTCAATTCCTGTACACATATGAAAAGCTATGTGTGGTGGTGCGTGCTGGAAATTCCAGTGCTGGACAGGCAGAGGCATGTGGATCTTGGGCTCACTGGCCAGACAGCCTTGATGAACTGGTGAGCTTCGGGCCAATGAAGAGTCTCAAAAGACAAGGTGTATGGAACCTGAGAAGTGACACTGGAGGTTGAACTCTGATCTCCATGTGTGTAAACCTTTACACACATGCACAAAAGAATGACAAAATGCCTGTTCTTGTTTGTCAGTGTCACTACATCTGGAATTAACTAAAACCCAAGCAGCTGGATACACCCGTGAGGGAATTTTTCTTAACTAAATCATGAAGTGGGAAGTTCCACTTTTAATGTGGATCTCTTGAGATGAGAAGATAAACCTTTAATGCAGATCTTTTGAGGGGAGGGAGAGATCCATCTTTAATCTGGGCCACACCTTCTCCTGGCAGCCTGTATAAAGCACATGGAAGAAGGAAGCTTGATCTCTGCCTGCTTGCTCTTGTGCTCCCTGGCAAGTCCATTCCTTCACTGGCATTAGAGCCTACTTCTTTGGGATTCTGGTGTATACTGAAGACCAGTTGAGACTTTCAGCCTCACTGAGTGAACCACTACTCAATTCTTGGGCCTTCCATTGGTAGACAGCCCTTGTTGGACTAGCTGGACCACGGCCTGTAAGCCATTATAATGCACACCCTTTTCTCTCTCTCTCCCCATGCATACATGCGCACGTGCTCTCTCTCTCTCTCTCTCTCTTTCTCTCTCTCTCTCTCTCTCTCTCTCTCTCTCTCACACACACACACACACACATTCACACATACACACACATGCTCATATATCCATTCCATCAGTCTGTTCTTCTAGACAACCCTGACTAACATAGGAGGCCTTGATATGCAGGTATCTAAGGTGTATGACTGGGGAAGTCATTAGATGGTAGTGTCTGTGCATATTTATATATTATATGCATTATGATCACTTTTGTTTAATCACATTTGTGATAGGGAAATACATTCATTTAGATAACATACCATGTATTTTGAAAACATGTAAGATATGTGCATTATACTTTTGATTTCATATTTAAGCATAGAACTATGCATAAGTGTATGTGGGCATTTATAAATATTCATAAATGTCATAATGGAGCATAGTAGTAGGTTTTTATAATAGAAGATTTTTATATGATATGTATTTTAAATGTTATGTACCAAAGAAACATGCACTGTATTTTCAATCTCAAAAATAAAAGGCTTTGAAAAAAGAGGCCAGTCATAAAGACACTCGGGCTATTAATGGAGAGCTGAAGAGCTACCTACTTAGAATAATCGGTTCACATAACGAATTAGGCTGGAAAGACCTGTCCTTTAATAGTGAAATATGCTAATTTCAAGTTCAGGGCTGTGGTCAGCTGGAACTCTCCCTGCTCTGACCTTGCCACCTTTTAAAATGCTGCCTACATCTTCTGAGCTTAAAAAAGCTTCTCACTTTGCACAAAAACCTGAATCTCTTCACTAATTTTAATTTCTGTTTATTGCTATATATTTGCATTGGACAGGAACTTTACCTATTAGTTCCCCCCCACCCCCTGCCACCTTTGTTATCCATATGTCCTTTTTGTTGTTGTGGGTGAAGGAGGAAGAAGACAGCAAGTAAGTCTGCCCTGTCTTGAATCCTTAATTGCTCCATCTAGGTGCTTTTATGAACTCACTTGTGTTGAGTCCTCTTGGGGGACTCTGGTGGACGTGTGAGGTTTGGGGACTCCAGTTCTGGCAGTACTGGCCTGACAATCACCCTGCCTGGTCAGACTCCTCCCAGGCAGCCACTTCTACTGCCTCCCAGACTAGCCTAGGTCTCCTTCAGCATCTGCTGGGAATGAGCCCTTTGCTCCCGGTGCTGAGAAGTTGCATAGACCATGTTAACGGTGTATGACCATATTTAAACCATATATAAATCACTGTTCTGGGATCTCATCTCAACATGAAAAAGAGAAATAAGACTGCATCAAGTGGTTTTGTGCTGAAAAGCCTTTAAAGACAAAAGACTCTCCTGGTCCAGTAGCTACCTGATTGGGTCTTGCCTTTCTTCACCCTTGTCCATAGAGATGAAGTTCGCTCTCCATATTTTTTTCTCTTGAAGCTCAGCTCCCTCACCTTGACACTGCTGGCACAGCAGGGTGAGTAATTTTTGTTAAGGGAAAGTGGAGGTCATGGTGTGCCCTGTATATTTGAAGATGCTTAAGAGTTTCCTCTCTCCTTATCCACTAGATGCTAATTCAACCCACTCACCTGATGGTGCCACTGTCCCTAGATATTGGAAAGTGTTTTTCTGAGTGTTGAGACTCACCGCTGTGACCCACTATCCCAAGCATTTCAGATCTTTAGCACTCCTCCTCATGGCTGCTTCTTGTATCCCAGCTACATGAGCTATCTCTCGCTGACCAAGCCGGAGCTCCTGAAAGTAGCAGTCTGCAGACCTCCATCTGCCTCACACCCCCTTTCTTTACACCAGCTCCAGAATTTTATTCTTCGATATATCTTTAATATGATAACATCCTTGAGGTATCATCCAGGGAGGGTGCATCCTTCCCTGGATCTATTTCATTGACCAGGAAATATCCCCACATCTCACTGCTGTGCATCTCATGGGACCAGCAGTTGTAAACAGACCATTGCAAGTTTTCCTCTCTTCTCTATCCATAAAGATAACTGCTTCCTCCCCAGTGCCCCGTTTTCTTCCTGTGGCTGGAGTGAACTTGTTTTTCCTCTTATTGAGTGTTTTCAGCATGCTTTATCATGCTTTGTCCCTGTTTCCCTTGTTGATCCTGGTAGATGACTGTGTAGACACATCTCATTCTTCAGGTACACAAATCTCGGAAAGCAAGTATTCTGTCTGTTTCATGAAAAGCAGCCCGATTTCTTTGT
This sequence comes from Peromyscus maniculatus bairdii, assembly GCF_049852395.1. NCBI lineage: Eukaryota > Metazoa > Chordata > Mammalia > Rodentia > Cricetidae > Peromyscus > Peromyscus maniculatus. The sequence goes on along the minus strand of NC_134859.1, from coordinate 9,328,634 downwards.
GTGTTCATGTGTGAACGTTTGTGTTCCTCTGTGCCTTTGCTGGTGCACTCAGTATGTGTCTATGTCATAGAGGGCAGAGTACAACTTTTGACTATCATTTCTCAGGAGCCATCTTCAACTTTTATTTGAGGCAAGGTCACTCTCTGGCCAGGAATTCAACAAGTAGGTTAGGCTGGCCAGGCACTGAGTCACAGGAATCCACCTGTCTCTGCCTCTCCAGCAGTGGGGTTATATAAGCACATGCTGCCACAGCTGACTTTTTTCTCCAGAGTTCTGAGGATCCAAAGGGTCTTCGTGCTTGCAAGACCGTCACTTAATTCAGTGAACCATTTTCCTAGTTCCCAGCCTGTTTGCACACATGTAGAAAAGGCCGTGTGAATATCCCAGTGGTGTGTTGACCGTGTTTGCCACCTACTTGTCACTCATGGCATTTTGAAGTTGATGGTGACTGAGTGAACTGTAAGAGTAATTGTCAAACATTAATTCTCAGCACCAACTGAGAGTAATGGTGATGACATGCGCCCCAAGTGCTATCCCATCTGGATGCTGAGGCAGGAGGACATAGCAGGATTTATAACTGCCACAAATTTGAAGCTAACTAGAGCTATGTAGTTAGACCCCATCCTTTAAACAAACAAACAAAAAAGCTTTAAGTCATACAGGTTGTAGGCATCTAGAGTGTAGAGATGGTTTCCTTCACTTGTTGTATCCCTTATGGATTCTGTGTGTGTGTGTGTGTGTGTGTGTGTGTGTGTGTGTGTGTGTGATGCATTTATACATGTTATTACATGCCCATGGGTGTTCATGTACTTGATCATGTGTATGTATGGAGGCCAGAAGTTGACTTCATGTGTCTTCCTTTGTCGCTCTCCATCTTACTGTATTGATTTGTTATTTTGAGATAAGGCTTCTTGCTGAACCAGCAGGTCACTGATTTGCTCATCTGGCCACCAGGCATTAGAAACCTCCTGTTTCTGTCTCTCCAGTGGGTGCTGGAGATCTGAACTCAGCTCCTACTGAGCCATGGCCCCAGCCCTTCCTTGTGGCCTTGAAGGGAAATAGGCATTGAGAAGACTACAGCTGTGAAAAAATGGATTCCGGGTCACACATTAGCCTTTCTCCAGCCTGATTAGTTCTGCCTCTTTGTGGGAGCTTGCACACCACCCAAAGCACCCTCTGTGCTTTGCTCTCAGTTCTTAGTGAGACCTTAGATAACCACTCAGGAGCTGTAGCTCCAAACTGCAGCAAGTGAAAGCAAAGTGTCTGCCAAGCTCAGGAAAACTCGGTCCTGATTATTATAACCTTGGTCTTTCATGCCTTTATTTTTTACATGCTTATTTCCTTCTAGCCACAATCTAGGATCCAAGCAATCCGTTTCTGTCCTTATTCCCTTTGCCAATATGCTCAGACACAAAAACGTTGATCTTTTCCCCTCTGCATGTCCGCCTCTGAATGATTTATTTTTTTTTTTAACTACAGCTGTACTTGCATGTTGACTTTTAAAAAACTTTTCCTATTTCTTTTTTTTCCCCTGCCTTGGAAGCTCTCCTTTGATAGCCAGGCTGTTCTTCCTGCCTTCCTCTGATTGTTCACCTTTTGCCCACTTAAGCGAAGGCCCCTTTGGTGTGTGCTTGGGATTTTAGCAGTTCAAGTTCAAAAGAAGGCCCTCTTGAGTAACCTGTTCTGACATCTCCGCATCTTAGCACAAAGCTCTGCTGGATTAATGGGATGGCTACAAATGGCTCTTAGCTTCAGTCACTGCTCACCTCTGTGTATGAGGGGAACCTTCTGTCTATTCATGTGGGAGACACTTTTTTTTGGGCACTATTCACCTAAATCTAGAAACAAGTGTTATTTTATTGAATGTTTGAATGTCCCACTTTTAGTAGAGGTATATTTGACCAAAAAAAAAAAATCACTCCAGTGTTGGCATGTACTACCATTTTGTCCGTCTGAATATCATGTAGAAATGGGAGGTGCTGTCATGGAATTGATTGTCTACAGCCTTACTGGCCTTTTAGAATCTAAACAATATGATAAGAACGATTTTAAAGATTAATAGGACACTGCGGGTGTTGAGTCCTGTTGACAGGGAAATTATGAGCAGAGTAGGGGAAGGTCAATTTCAGATTCCATCTCCTTCTACTCTCCCTCAAATGGAGATTCTTTGTGGGCCCTGGGGTACCCCAATAATTAGCTCTCATGGTACATGTTGGGGTATCCTAGAACATTTTGGCCACCTCTGAGCAGCCTGTTCATATCTTTGGATCTATTTATTTCCCACTGTGGTTCAGTGTTACATAGGCAGCTACCACATAGTAGGTGTGGATAAGCATGCTAAATGAATGCATACACAGAGCTGCATAAGCAATGCTGAAGGAAATTTGGCATGATGTATGTCATTTCCTTTACAGCTGTTAATGCCAGTCTAAAACAGCCATTTAAAAATATTATTACATTTGTGTGTGTGCATGTGTACACATTATTGCATGCCATGGTATACATGTCAAATTCAAAAGACAACTTGTGGGAGTCACATATCTCTTTCCATGATGTAGGACTTGATTACTGAACTCAGGTTAGGCTGGGTCAAAATACCTTTACTTGCTGCGCCGTCTCCATGGCCCTAAAACAGGTTATTTTTAATCAATTCATTTGTTCATCCTAAATGGGCTGCCAGTAGAATCACATTTCTGAGTAAGCTGCATATATCTGAGAACCCCTCACTGAGCTAAGACTGTGAAGGGACTGGACAGCTGCCATGGCTTATTTCTAGTATGAGGAAAGTCTGCCTTTGTAACATGTAACTCACAACACACAGGATAGCATGGCTCCAAATGGAAATATTTTTGTCAATGGAATGAAATAATTTCCTGGAAATATCCATGGGTTCCCAGTGTGCTTCTTCGGTTATTTCATCTGCTGAAAGCAAAGCTGGGATCTCTGCAGGCTGAGGCTCTTCTTTCTGAAGTGCCAAATGCAAGAGGGAGCAGGGCATTACCTGTGATTATCAGCAGGAAAACAGAAAGGCCATCATGTCTGTATTCATGCTGGAAGTTGGAGGAGTCTCAGGTTCACCTGGGTGTGGAAACCTCAGGTTTCTGAGATGGGCCGGAAGGAAAGCCAGTGTTCAGTTGAGGATGAAGCTCCCCTAGATGGGCAATGATCTTGATTAGATGGTGAAGCTCCGGTTTTATTTCCTGCCGAGCAAGTGATGCCTGCCTTCCTTTCTTCTATGATTCCTTTCTCCCTCCCTCCCTCCCTCCCTCCCTCCCTCCCTCCCTCCCTCCCTCCTCTTATTTCTTTCATTCAAAGACAAGGTCTAGTGTAGCCCAGGCTGGCTTTAAACTGAATATGTAGTAAAGGATAACATTTCCTTTCTTCCTTGTTTTCTCTTTCATACAGGGTCTCATGTAGTCCAAGATAATGTTGAACTTACTATGTAGCTGAAGATGACTTTGAACCTCTGATCTTCTTGCCTTCACTTCCTGAGTACTAATGTCATAATCATGTACCACGACATCTGGTTTATGTAGTACTGGGGATAGACCTGGGCTTTATGGATGTTAGGCAATCACACTGTGGATAGAGCTATATCTACAGCCTGAGTGATACTCTTCTGTAAGGGTATATTGTAGAATTGTGTTGTAGAATATTATTTTAAGGTTATTATTTTGTTTATGTTGCATTTGTTTAACCCTGTGAAACTGTGTTACTGTATCTGTCTAAAACACCTCATGGTGTAATAAAGAACTGAACAGCCAATAGCAAAGCAGGGGGAAGGATGGGCAGGGCTGGCAGGCAGAGAGAATGTATAGAGGGAGAAATCTGGGAGGAGAGGAAGAGGAAGGAGCCAGAGAAGGAGAGGAGGACTCTAGGGGCCAGCCACCCAGCTACACAGCAAGCCACAGAGTAAGATTAATTTTTACAGATGTAAGAGAATGTCAAAAGCCCAGAGGCAAAAGATAGATGGGATAATTTTAAGTTAAGGAAAGCTGGCAAGAAACAAGGCAAGCTAAGGCCAGGCAGACATTTATAACTAAGAATAAGTCTCCATGTGTAATTTATTTGGAAGCTGGGTGGCGGCCCCCCCAAAGAGTGAAAACCAAACAACAACAACAGGATCATATTGTGGAGTAAGCTCAGTTGACTAGTGCTCTCAGTTTCTTCACTATGAAACAGTAATAAAGGAGCCTCCTTAAGAATTAGTTACAGTAATACAGGGGATCCTGGCAGAAAACTTCCTGATACACATACAGGAAATAGATTTCTCTTTGTGTGTCATAAGTCAATTATCTCTTCACTTTTTTTGCTACTTATTGATCTATATAATTATATATGTCTATATACACATAAAACATACCTATTTAATACCATCTTTCTGTGAATGTAGATATATCTATCATCTATGTGTTTCTGTATATAAACACATAAATGCACTGCAGACCTATCAATGTATCATCTGTGTTTATGTGTGTAAATAAGTATCTATTTACCTAGCATCTACTCTCCATCTTTACACATGTGTTTAAATCTATCTGCATACCTCCTCTACACACACACACATGCACAAAGTCATACACATCTGATGCATATATGTAATTTACTTCCTTGAAGTGTTAATTGGTGCAAATTCCTGTACACTTTTGTTTCCTGTACAATACTCTAGGGACACTGAAAAGGTGGAAAAAAAGTGAGGTCTAGACATGGTGGAGTGCCCTTATAATTTCAGCCCTTGGAGGCTAGGGCAGAAGTATTCAAAGTCTGAGGCCATATGGGGCTTTATCATGAGAACCTAATTCAAAAAAGAAGGAGGAGGAGGAGGAGGAGGAGGAGGAGGAGGAGGAGGAGGAGGAGGAAAGACAAAACAAACTGGAGAGAGGGAAGCAAGAGGAAAGGGAAACTAAAGCTTAATATTGGTTGTTTTAGGAGATCCCTTTAGTTCAGACATAGCAATTCTTGGACAACTTGCAATTTGTGTTGTTGGTATTATTTTTCCCAATCAATGTGATACTTTGTTTAACCAAAGTACATTGCTTTATTGTGGTCATAGTAAACTATTTTTACAGAACTCCTTATGCTGAGAAATTTTGGTTTTCATATTTATTAAAAAGGCATTTTTCACTAAAATATAGAATTACACTATTACTAGTCCTCTAATGTGAGATGGTGAGGAAAATAAGAATATTCATTGTAATTCAGTCAAATTCAGTCAGCATTAGGTTTACAGTATGTCTCCTTTGCTCTCTCCTCCAGGCCTCAAATGTCTTCTTGACTTTTGTGATGGATTTTATTGAGTGAGGACTTTTCTCATTTTTCAGTGAATAGCTCCACGGTCCTACATTATCTAGAGTCTGTAATTATATAAACAGTAGTCCTCTTTGTTCTTGAAAGTTTCATGCATGTATACAATAAAATATGATCAAGTAGAGCTTTTTTCTATTTGTGTTTGTTTGACAGGATCTTGCTATTTATCCCAGGCTAGACTTAAATGTTCAGTCATCTCCCTTAGCCTCCTGAGTGCTGGGAAAACAGTGTGCACTGCCGTCCCTGGGTGTAACTATAATGTTTAAAAAATATTTTATTTTCAATTGCACGTGTGAGTGTAGATGTGTGTGTGTGTGTGTGTGTGTGTGTGTGTGTGTGTGTGTGTGTGTGTATGCATGTGCGCACACACTTGGGGGTTGATGTCAGGTGGCTTCCTCTGTTGCTCTCTGCTTTTATGGGGCAGTGCCTTTAACTCAACCTGTAGCTCACTGATTTAGCTAGGTTGGCTGGCCAGGAAGTCCCAGGGGTCCTTCTGTCTCCACCTTTCCAGCATGTGTACTAGTGATGAATTTTCAGCACAATGCAGAGCTACGGACATGTATCCCACTCTACAGGCAGAGAAACCGAGGCTGAGAAAAAGGATGCATGGCTGAGGTCACATACTGAAGTGGCATGGGGGAACACAGGTTCTCATGCTTGTGTGGCAGACGTTTGGACCATCTCCCCATCCCTTTCACAAATCCTGTGGTTGGTGGTGCTTATAACCTGTAGAAGTGTCAATCATTCGCTCTGTCCCCTCAGTCAGACATGGGTCGAGAGCCACTGGCTTTGGGAATATCACTTGGTCCACTCCACGGTCCTCTCCTCCTGGGAAGTTATGTTTTCTGTGACAAGATGAGAACTTGGGAGGAGTTTGATGGCAGTGCTCAACCACAGACAAACCTCCGCAAACGTCCCCTGCTGCTGAGCTCCTGGCTGATGGGACCAGCAAAATGTTACGGAAAACCAGGGTCTCTATTCTGAGCTCCTCATATTGAACATGGCAGGTTTAATGTCCAACAGCAAAGCAACCCTATAACTCTGGAGTCTTCTGAAAAAAGAGTCTCCATCTACTGCCTCACCCCCCACACTGCTCTCGGAACATCCAGAGCTGGGTTGTAAAGCCCTTTCTCCAAGGATTAATTGGATCAAGATCAGCCCTATCTGGAATGTACATTTAATACTTGGGAATGATGTCAGTAATATATGTAAGAGATTTTTATATTAGATAACTGCTCATTAAAAGTCAATCCTCCCCCCTAGAGTTTTAAAATAGAAAGTATTCACCTTTTGCAAATGAGGAGAGTGAAATTTTCTTTAACTCATGATACAATGAAAACGGGAAGAAAGGGAATTGCTCACAATACAATATGACTCCACCAAATTTGCATAATTTAGGCATAAAATGTAATACCCTGCTCACATGCTTTTGTCTTGAATGAAATTGGTTTTCAAGTAATGTGTGGGGAATCATAACCAGCTTTAGCAAAATGGATAATGTCAGAAAGAAAAAGTTCCTATTAGCCTAGAAGGCACTGCCGAAGTCTGGATCCACTGTGCAATGGTTTCAAAAGTTTGTCTTGTGACTTAATGCATAGGAACTTGAGGACCAGACAGCAGCACAGTGACCAGGCTCTTTGATGTCTAGTGGGGTAATTAACCATTTGAGGCCTTAAGACAATATTTTTCTAGAAGCCTTAAAGTCACTGTGTGATAAATGTTCTAAGGATTTTTTTTTAAAAGAAAGGCTTAAGTTTTCGTAACTGCTTTTTAACAAATGGAAGGTCTTCATAAATGTGTACTACTGATGAATTTTCAGCACTATGCAGAGCTACGGACATGCATCCCACTCTACAGACAGAGAAACTGAGGCTGAGAAAAGGGATGCATGGCCCAGGTCACATACTGAAGTGGCTTTAGGATTTAGGAATTTCTTTGTGTGCCAATAAATTGCTTTTTTGAAAAGTGATAATAATAGGGAAGTCCTATTATTGTCCCATTGCAAACACTAACCTCCAAGTGTTTTATCTTCATTAACCTCTCCCATGGCCTTGCTGATTTTAGATGCTGGTGTTTTCTGTTCACTCTCCAGTCTTTGACTTGAACTATCATGGTCCCTTGTTAAAATGGGAGAGATAATATGTCATATTCCTCATGCATTTCCTGTGAGAATTTAAAAGTAAATATGATTATTAGTTCATTTACCTTTCTCTTATAGATAAATTAGTCATCTACCATAGACCTAATTATAGCATGGATTCCAGGAGGGCTTTATTATGTTTAATTCATTTAGTGTGTGTGTGTGTGTGTGTGTGTGTGTGTGTGTGTGTGTGTGTGTGTGCGTGTGTGCATGCGTGTGTGTGTGTGTGTGTGTGTGTGTGTGTGTGTGTGTGTTTGCAGTTTGTAGTTAGTGTGTCTGTGTCTGTGTTTGTTGCATTCATGTACATGTGTGGACACCAGAGGGCAACACCATCAGGGGTCAGTTCTTTCCTTCCACCATGGCATTGAACTTGGGTCATCAGGTGTGGTGACAGGTGGCTTTATTCCCTGAGCCATCACTGGCCCCTGAATCCTTCTTCAAATACATGGGCAAGAACATTTGTTTCAGAGCATCTCAGAATGAAGCCTGAGACTTAGAAAATTTGGAAGATTCTCTACTGCTGATCGAATTGTCCCAGTGATGGGAAACCTGCTGCTTTGGGTTCTCATCTTGAGAGCTACTGTTCTATCCAGTGACTAGTCTACAATGTGTATTTTTGGCTCATTTTAACAGAGTGTCATTTGGAACAAAACATTTGGAACAAAAGCATAGACTCACACCAGGAACTGACCCTGATTTCTAAGATGTAGCTGGGGTGGCCACAGGATGGCCTAAGTGTAGAACTTGAGAAGACACTCACATTATTTCACTTACACGAGACTCTGCTTGGCTTTCTCTCTTCATGCTGTGTCTTCATCTTTTTTGTTAATCAGAAAATGTGGTAACCATCTTAGGACCAGAAATGTGGAGGCCATTTTGGAATAGGGAGGAAGCCAGGTTTCCCCAAGGATAGCTGCAGTAGCTGTGTGACGCCCATCGCCAGACTTCTGCTTTGGGGTAAAGGGGGAGAAAGGATCTGTGCTTAGGACGTAACCCTGCACTGCCTCACTTCCTTCACACACACAGGACCTCTGCACTTTCTGTGAGTGAAAGAAGTGCAGAGTGTACAGGACCCTCCGGACACCGAAAGCACGGCCGCAGCCTGGTCCTCGCCTGGGTGCGCATCCACACAAAATGGAGTCAGGGTCTAAGCTCCATTTACACCTCAGGTTCATCTCAGCATTGTTGATAGCAGCCAAAAAGGGGGTCAACCTAAGTGCCTGCCATAGAATACATGAATAATCAAAATGTACACACACACTCATAAACTCACACAGCCACACACAAGTGCTACACAATACTATTCAGTCCCTACAGAGGATGATGTTCTGCCATTTGCAACAATGCAGATGAACTTGAGGGCCATTCAGTGTGTCAAATAGCATGAGCTGTGCACAGAAAGGTAAGTGCTACGTGATCCTCCATACATACAGAATGTGAAAAGTTGAACTCTAAGAAGCAGAGAGAAGAATGGTGACTACCAGTGTCTATGAGATAGAAGAGAGGTTAGGGGGATATTGCTCAAGTGTTGCATAATTTTAGTAAGGACTGTTATCAAGAGATTCCCTTGGACTATGTGCTGATTTTAGGTAATGACATATTACATTAATTCTTAACAATTGCTAAGGGAGTCGACTTTAAGGGCTATCACAAATAAGTGTGTGAGGTTACATGTGGATGTTCATTGACTTGATTTAGTCATTTGACTATATATTTTTGTATATATATACATTTATATATATACAAATCTATGCATATACATAACTAATTTATATATAATTATTATATGATATAATTTAATTACTTATATATTAGTATGAATAATAAATAATTATATGTATTTTGTCATAAAGAAAATAAAAACAGGAGTAGGGAGGGAGGAAAGTCATTTGTGGCATTTATTGTTAGTGATGTTTCTGTCCTGTGCCCTCAGTTGTTCCAGGTCAGTGGGTGGGTATGGTGTGGAGGGTAGCTCCCCCTTCTGCTAGTCTTAGTGACAAGCCCTGTTGGGCTAAAGCACTAGCTTCTGAGAGGTAGTTAAGATGATTGACAGCTCCTTACCTTCTACCCCGGAGGCCACAGTGTCAGTTTCTGGTATGAAAGGGCATTTACAAAGCTCACAGGGTTGCTTGGGTTGCCTTCACTATTTCAAAGGGAAGGAAATCAAAAGCAGTACTCTTTCTCCAAAGAAAAGACATTTGCGTGGGCAGTTTCTGTGTCTGCAAGTGAGCCTCAGCCACTCACATGCATAGGGTTCAGAAGTGGTGTCTCTGCTTGGTGCCTGGCATGCAAGACACTCATGGACTGGCTTCTTCCGCACGGCATCACCCTGGCTCCATCCTGACTTCTGGGGTGTGTGTGTGTGCCGAATCAAGAATGGAAAGACCTTATACCTGCACTTTGCAATGACTGGGGGATACACAGCAACTGGGCATACATCATAAAACAGAGATAAACAGCTCTCTGCTTTTCACGCATGCAGAAGATGGCCATGAGCTAATAGTGCTTTCTGAAGGCATGCCAGAAGAGATTTCAGATGTGTATGAATTTGATTCGATAGACAAACTCAATTGTAACTCTTGGTGTCCTTCCAGAATTTCAAGATGTTAGGCTCCTTGTTATATTTTTGCTGTTGCAAAACAACCTCCCTACTGTGGAAGAAATGGATAGTTTTAAATGGAGAAAATGCATGTTAAACTTGGTGGTCTTTGAAATTAAGAATGGGAGATTTCCTTTTGGTAGAATGTGGCATGTGGTGCGGTGCCTTTAGGGTATTTGTTCTGTTGAAATGATCTTATTTAAAGAACAAGAAAAGATATGATTCTCCCTTTGTACATTCAATTCAACAAAAAATAATCCCTCATCTCTGGTGCACTTGACTGTGAATCTCAACACTTACATGATGGAAATAATAACATGAAATTGTAGATAATAATAAATATATTCCTTACCCTGTCTTCTCTGCAAAAGATTTTACATCAGTACACAAACACCTTTTCTTTTTGCAGAAACAAGATGCTGAGAACACAGATTTAAATATAAGAAATGATTGATTGGAGTAGATCTTTTTAATTCTTTAAAGACAACAATACTGTTAATCACTGGTGTCTATTGAGCCTTTTCTCTAGACTTGGTATAATCCGTGATAGCTATCAAGACTGTAAGAATTAAGACTGCATTAGGATCACTGTGAGGAAAATGTTTTTACTTCCTTCATTGCACCTTGTTGGCTGGTGGTCATACAGTTATTGAGTGGAGGGCTCAGTGTTGGACATCAGATGCCTCTTCTAGAACTGGAATCCTTCATCTGTCAGTTCATTGGGTAACTTTCAATTCATCCTACCTCAGCAGCAGTTGGAGGTTGAGTTTCTAATCACTGTTGATTCATCTCACACTCCTGTAGGAAAGCACTTTGGATTGGAGTCAACTGGATGGAGGGAATGGGGACTCAGGGAAATCTGATGGTCCAGCTGGGCTTGGGAGGTTTAGCTCCTTACCTTGTAGCCTTTTAAGAAAACCTTCCTTTTCCAAACTGAGTTAATATCTCAAGTAGGAGCCTTAAGGGGGAGATTTGCATGCCTAGTCTATGGCTTTTAACAGGTGATACTCAAGAACATCACTACACGGAGATATATATAGAACATAATGCCAAGACAACACAGCACATGTGTGACCAGGTGGTATGTGCCGTGCATTTGCCATCTTTACGGGGCACCCATCTGTGCAGGCAGTAATGCATGTTGGTAGTGTGTAACAGATGTACTCTGTGGATTTACAGGACAGGCATTGTCTGAAAGGAGAATAAACTGTAATACTCTTAACACTTTGGGGTACCTCCAGGTTAAGATAGAAATAAATTAGAAGATCTATTTAGATGAGTTGACCAGAAGAGAAATTTTAGAAAAGTGCTATCTAAAACTAAGCTGTAATCTGAATTTAAGTAGGAAATGGTCATGCAAGAAAAAAAATTTATAGTGTGTGTGTGTGTGTGTGTGTGTGTGTGTGTGTGTGTGTGTGTGTATGTGTATAAAAAGACAGGTGCTATGCCTAGTACTAGTCTTTAATGGGAAATTGAGGTTGTGAGTGGAAGTTTCCAGAGTCCCTCAGTGATGCAGCCCCCATTACGTTTTCTCATTTTTCTAAATATTGTCTACAGGTTCTCATAGGCAAGGAAAGGCCATTGTTACAGAAAAATAAGTAGGTCAGGATTCCACTTCTACCTATCCAGAATCCAGTTGCCCAGTCACAGTGATACAAGTTGTAGTGGATGAACAAGTGCTAATGGGATGAGGAATCTGAGCCCACTTATGATCTGTTGGGTCATATTCTCTAATCGATTAGCCATGTCTGCCACCAACAGCATTAGAAGACAGTGCTGTGTATAGTGTCTGGTTGCCTCTCTTTAATGAGTCTTTATCTCCAGCATAATGTCTTCTCTGGCTTGTACTGCTTATTAGAAAATTAATTTGTAATTTTGAGTCTCTTCCTCCTCCTCTTCTTGCTTAATTAAAGTAAAGTCAGCAATAATGGAAAACAATCAAGGAAGGAAATACATACAGGAAGACAATAATCTGTGGAGTTCCACCAAAGGGTCCCAATAAAACAAATGGTGCATGGACAGGCATTGGATTTATCCTTCTCTGAGTTACAATGGTAGCATGATTAATATACAGAGGGCAAGATTGGCCCTTGGAACTTGCCCTATTCCTCTGTGAGCTTTGTGTCTCCCAGAATAGTCCTGCTGATCCATTTCCTTAAAAATACATGGGACACCTAAGTGCTTATTTTGCAAGGGCAGCAAAAATAATTGGACACAGCAGCTAAGAGCACAGGAGCCCTTTGCTTTCTGAGGAGAAGAGAATGTGGAGTCCCAGCCGGATGGAATGTCACACCAGGAGGCCAAGGACCTCAGCTCTGTGCCAGTGCCACAGAGTAGAATGTTTAAAAGGCTATTTATGGAATCAAGGCTGAAGAACTGCAGCTAATTCTCAAAGGGCCCCAGTAAAGGCTTCCTTGAACCATAAAATGTATGTTCTTTCGGAAATTGGGATCAAATGGAAGAAGAAAGCTGGACCATTTTCCCCTAGTGTGGTAGATCTAGGGGGGTGAGTCCCTGGTGATGTTACAGTTGTGTTTAACCTTCAAGAAACACTGATGAGTCCCACCTTCTTCTGAGGTTGGCTTTCCTGTTACTAACATCCGGGAGAGCTTTCCTGTAATGCTAGCAATAGCCAATCAAACACAAAGAGAAGATTATTCAGTTTAAAACCTATTACAGGTATGTGCTCTATCCTGTGTTGGCTTGCCTCACCTGCGTTATTTCCATTTACCTTTTCTTCCTCATGTTTTTCAGAACAATATGTGAATGTGTGGCCGTGGGGGTCTTGGGTGGAGCTGTTTCTGTGTCATTTAGTAAGGAACATTTCAGATGAACCTGCTGAGCTAGCAGTGCTATCTAAAGATGGGGCTTACATCTGTAGATCTGATACCCTCACCCATAATTTGTTCTTGAAGACAATAATGAGGCTCTGGCTACTCTGTTTGTACAGGGCAGCTGAGCCATGCGACATGGTTTCCTCTGCACTCTGCACTCATTGCTGAAACTCCCACAGATGCTCATAGATCACACCTTGGAAGCACATGCGGTTCACTGGGGAGGAATACAGCAGGGAGAGAGAAGAACCTCTGTGGTGAAAAAAATGGGCTTGTAAATAAGCCCTAAGTGAATTCAATTCTTGGCACCATAACCTTGACCTCTGGGGCATTGCCTACCTGTGCCATTCTTGTTGGTGACATTGGACTAATAACATTATTCCCTTCCTGATATGTGAACATTAACCTAGATGAGAAACTTTCTCTCTGAACATGTGGGTGGAACATACTGTGATGGTTAGTTTTAATTACCAACTTGACACAGTCTCAGGTCCTGGGATGACAGTCTCAATGAAGGATTGTCTAGATCATGTTGGCTTCTGTTTTGGTCTAGATCATGTTTTGGTCTAGATCATGTGGAGAACTGTTTTGGTTGACATAATTGATATAGGAAGACAACACCTGAAAGTGGGTGGTATTATTCCTGGGTTTGGATTCTGTACTGGATAAGAGCAGAGGAAGCTAGCTGAGTACCAAGCATGAACCCTTTCTCCCTCTGCTCATGACTGTGGATGTAATTAGATGCTTCAAGTTCTTGACTTGACTGCCACTCAACAATGGGCTTTAATCTGGAACTGTGAACAGAATAAAACCTTTTCCCCCCTAAGTTGCTTTTTGTCTGGGTATTTTATCACAACACTAATAATGAAATAAGGAGAGGTGCCTATGTTTTTAAAATGTGTCCATCGCAGTCACAACTCTATTGGATTCCACAGTCTATTCCCATTATAGTGGGAAATGAGAGGCTCAGAGCAGATAATCACGTGATCCCTAAATACACACCAGAGAACTGGGCATCACAAATGCAACACAAATGACTTCCCCAGATAAGTCCTCCACAAAATGAAATGTCTAAACAATGCCTTTGTTCCCCCTGAGCCTTAATAATGATAGCCATTAACATCTTATAGGCGAGGTTGTTTTTCTTACACGCCCGTCTTCTTACAGAGTCTGCCCAGGACCCTCTCATGGTTATCTTACTGAAACAGGAGGGTAGTGTTCCCAGAAGCAAAATTTGTGAATTTCTGTTAATTATTGGAAACAGTGATAGAAGATGCTTAATCCGGGGAAGGTGTGTTCATGGCATTAGGTTGTGGACAGTGCTGGACTTCTGCATGGAAAAGGCAGGCTCATTCACTCACCAGAGAGATAACTAGGGGCTATGTCAGTTTCTCTCTTTGAGCCCCAATATCATCAACTGTATATGCACAAGTAGGTATACCTGTCTCATAGGACTTCTATAGTGGCATAGAGATGTTCAAGAGCCTGGCACCAAGGCACACTGCTGCCAGTGCTTACACATTGGGTCTGGCACTCTAGTGTTTTACAGTGAAGGGTTCAACTCTTGGAAACTACATTGGTCCTCTCTAAGGTTATGGATCTGATTTGTTCTTAATTCTGGAGCCTGATATGTATAGCAAGTGCCCACTGATGCATTTTAGGACTTGCCTACTCCCTTCCTTCCTGATACCAGAAAATTTAATAGTAACTCATTTCCCAGGATGCCTTGTGGCATGATGGAAATTGCCAAAGATTAACTCACAGATTTGACAGGACTTTGTATGGATTTATCCATGAATACAAACCCTACCCATAATGTTTCTAGTCCCAAGTGCACAGGTATTAAGTATGTATTGCTAGTTTTCAATCCTGTCTTCAAATCAGCTAGGAAAAGTATAAAAATACTCTCAACACGTGGCCCTACTCCAGATCAGTTAGAATCTCAGGATCTTGATGCCCAACCTCCATAGTTTTTAAAAGCCCTTCTTTAACCAGTGGGATAATTCCAGTCTATAGTCAGAGGCAAGATCTTATTGGGTAAATGATGCCCAGTGGACCCAGCCCCCTACCAACCTTCAGCTTCCTGAAAGTACAGGCATCCCTTTGTATCCGTGAGAGATGGGTTTGTATCTGTCCATGCCCTAGTCTCTTCTACGAAATGGCACACTCTTTGCTAACAGCCCACATATATTTTAAGTGTCCTTGCCTCTCTGGTCAGTATTCCTGGCCCTCAGGGAAGCTTGGCCTGGCACACATGCGCACACCACAGCTCTGTTTGCTGCTCACTATGTCAGTCTCAATAGTCTTTGAATTTAAGCAATTAATGAAGACAATTATATTACTCTAACTCACCTAGGCGAATCCATATGAAGAGGTTAAAGAGGTGCCTATTTTGATCTTTCTCTCCCTCTCCCTGTCTCTGGTCTCTGTCTCCTATTTCTTTCTTTCTCTGCCTGTCTGAATCTCTCTCTCTCTCTCTCTCTCTCTCTCTCTCTCTCTCTCTCTCTCTCTCTCTCTCTCTCTCTCTGTGTCTGTGTGTCTGTGTGCCAGGCTAGCTTGCCTATGATCTCCTGTTTGTCTCTTATCTTGCAGTAGGGGATATGGAATTGCCAATACATGGCAACCTCCAGCTCTATATGGCTAGTGATCTGAACTCGGATGCTCATAGTTTATGTGGCAAGTGCTCATGCATTGAGCCTCTCCCCAGCTCTCAGTGTCGACTTCAAAGAAACACGATGCCCTTGGTGTGTAGACTCCTGGAACCTTGCTTGCCTGACTCTTGCTTTCCACCTGGGTGGTAGACTTTGAAATGTGGAGAAATAAACATACTGTTGAGTTCACAGTCCACCACATTACAAATCTAACCATGGTAGTTAATATGATTGTCAAAAATAATAAGACTGTGGCTAAGAATAAAAACCATAAATAGCTTGAAAAAAATCAGACACCACCGCTGTGCTTCTCTTTAGAAGATAATTGTCCTCCTAAATGTTGTCTGGGAGCACTATCCAGCTCTCAGATGGCAAAATCCACAATGCGGACTCCCGAAGTGAACAGCCTGAGAACCACAGCCCTCCTGAAGACGTGGAGTTGAATGGAGTCCTGACTGCAGGGTGGCCATTACGTTAAGTAATTTAATGAACACGGATACAGGAAGAAATAAATCAAATGGAAACAATCAACAGCAATCAAGGGAGCTGATCGTTTGGGGCACTTAAAATGTATTAAATGAGTGTTTCAATCACAGTGGGCCCTTCCTCACAAACTCTCTTAATCAACCAGCACCCTTCTCAGCAAAGAGGCCTGCACATGTAAACACAGAGATCTGAGCAAAGCTGCACAATCCATCTACAGAGACAGGAGCTGGAGCAGGCATAGAAATCCCAGGATTCTCACAGACAACGTTAACAGCAGCAGAAATAAAGAAGAAAGCGACTGTCTGGTTTTACAAACAATTAAGCAGTATTTTGCATGTATTTGAAAATACATAAGAATTTCCTGAGGATTGAACTCAGAGGTTTTCAGGCTTTGCAGCAAACCCTGGAACCAATGAGCCAACTCATAGGTCCTGCGTAGGTTTGTAATGCATGTCTATCATCAATGATGCAACCATCCTTATGTGGCACTCAGATTCTGTCTCAGTAGGGAAGGATGATTCATTGAGCACACACACACACACACACACACACACACACACACACACACACACACACGTTTGTGTCTTACTGTTCCACATGTGTCATTGTTTTATTTAATTTCTGCTTCTTTTAGTCATTGCATCTTTTTCATATGCTGTGAAGTCTAGGAGCAGAGATGTTAAGTGCTTTTCCAGGAAACTCCCAGGTAATAAATACATAGTCTTCCTCAAATCTCACTTTAATTCTGACCCATGTTTTTTTTTTTTATCATCTTCCTGTGGCTTTGAGTTTTTCTACTAGTGTTCAGATTTTTTCAGATTCACAATGTAAGTGCTCTTGCATACCTAGAAATAAAATATTGAAGACCTAAGTGTCCCTTTAATCATAAAGCCAAGTATGTTTTTCAGTCAGATGGATGCAGGAATTATTAGAGCATGCAGCTGTGTTCACAGAAAAGGGATGGTGGCTGTTTCTGCTATGGAAGTGTACCTGTATTTAGAAAATGCATATCGTGTGTGTTTGTGTGAGTTTGTTCCTGGGAGAGAGCTTTTTAATGTGGAAACATCACGTAAATTAGAATCATTCTGTTTGTCCTCTCATTTCCACTCTATGGCCCCACATCTTTGAGTAGATTTTGTTCTTTGTACTTCTAAGGAACTCAAATTGATCTGGAAGAAATCAAAGTATTTTGAGTCTCAAAATTCCAAGTGCTTCTGGAGGTTTGGAAAGCATGTGCAAAGTTTCTTCTGCCAGTGTTTGGTGTTGAGTGCATTTGTCATAAGGCTGCAGTTGAGGCACAGGGTCCACAACTGAGTGTCTTCCTAACCCTCTTTGTTTTTCCCTTCCTTGTGTCCTCAAAGGAGTCATCTAGTGGGTTTGTTCATGCATGGCCACATTGTCTGTAGCAAGCAGCACACATCATGCTCATGTTTAAAACACAGTCCAGGAGGATGGACCACCACAGCTTTAGCTGTGTCCCACAAGGCTGAATCAACCAAAGTTGACCCTTGTGAATAGCTTGGGATGAGAATCTGACCCACAGCCTGTTAGAAACTTGTGCTAGAAAATCATGTTGAGTTGACTAACTAGCAGCTGTGCTATTGGGAACTGGGAGGAGTTGTGGCCACAGCTATGAAAGAAGCATTCTTGCTGGGATGGAGATGGTGCAGAGGGAAACAGATCCAGGAGAGGAGAAAGAAAGTCTAGATGGCCTGATGCTCGAACTCAGGTTTTCAGGCTTTGTAGCAAGCCCTGTAACCAATGAGCTAACTCATAGGCCCTACATAGGTTTGTATTGCATGTGGGTGTACAGTCCTGCTTGGGTTGTATGTGCCCTTGGATATTCCCATTTTAGCCTCTTGTAAACTCTGTTATTCACCTCCTCAATGAGTTTGAGTTTAAGTTTGATGTAGGATCTGAGATTCTTTCTTGCCCTATGGTGAGCAGCAATTGTAGACTTGTGATCATCCTCACTTAAATATCTAGAGAAAGTTTTGACTTCTTAATGATAAAATTAAGAACAAAAACAAAACAAAACAAAAACACTTTTCATACCAATAGCTTTCTGATTGGATTTATAATCCATTCCACAAGAGGGAACTGATACCTGGTTCTGTAAACTTGGTCAAGAACATATGGTTTGGAAGCCACATTTGCTAGAGGAAAACCTACTATCATTTTGCTAAATGGACATAGCATCAAAGGACTTCTTTGTACTTATCGTTATACATACAGATGAATGCAGCTTTCGCCCCTCATCAGAGAAGCTTCTTCTTGCAGTGGATGATAGTTAACACAGAGACTCACAACTGGTAAAAGTGCAGAGAATAAATGACTATGGAGTGCTCAGCCACAAGTGAATATCTGTGTTACTCTGTCTCCCCAAGGCTCAAAGAACATCACAGAAGAAGAGATGGAAAAGTCATAAGAGGCAAAGGCTGGGAACAACTGTTGGTCAATAGTGTCTTAGGTACAAACAGGACTGTTGCACTCATGAACTCACATCAGCTACAGCTGCCTGTGCCAGACCTGCATAAAACCAAGTCAATCTGATTCCTGCATGGCAGGAGGATGGACTCATGAGGCCCCGCCCTCAGCTAAGGAGTTATGGACAGTTATTGAATATTGGAATAAGGAGAACCATTTTTTCTTCAGGGATATGGCCCCTAGTGGTGTATTTCAAATGCTCCAGTGGGTGGCCCTGTATCTATGCACAACAATGCAGTACTAATTGGACTCAGCAAGCTGTGAAAAGAAAATGGGGGTGGATCATGGGTGACCTGGAAGAAATTGGAAGAGGAGGGGAGAAGGATTGGGTATTATCAAAATACAAATTCTCAAAGACAAAATGTAGTATATATGAAGATTACATATAAAGAAATCATATATATACATAGATGTGTACATATATATGTGTGTGTGTGTGTGTGTGTGTGTGTGTGTGTGTATACACACATTCAAGGCAACTGGCTCAGACAATACAGCCTCAATGACTATTCCATAATCCTAAAATTTTCTTTGTATCCCCATAAGATACAGCGCCCCACTCCAGCAGGAAGTATTAAGAGAAGCTACGCCCAAATTCCCAAATTATATGTAATTTTACTTTGTTAAGGTTAGAACCTTCCTTTTTGAGAAAAAAAGGGGGGAGTGCTGTGGGATGTTCTGTATGTCCTGTGGGAGCCCGTTTTCAGGTTCCTCATGGCTTTACTCAGCAGGTCCGCAAAAGGATGATTAGGACCATGAGCCTGAGTGCAGGTGTTTGAGATGGTCTGCACTTGGCTGTGCTGGGGAATGGTCTGTATGTCAAGTTATGATTGATCAATAAATTATATATATATATATATATATATATATATATATATATATATATAGAGAGAGAGAGAGAGAGAGAGAGAGAGAAAGCTCTACCACTCCACCATCCCTTCTAGCTTCCTTCTGCCTCACTGTCTAGTTTTCTTGCTAAAATATGTGTATGGTTATATCTATTCTTCTATCAATGGTATTAGTAGCCTGAAATTTTCTGTAGAATAAAGCCCACATGTTTATGTGTCACTTGCCTATCAAAGCTTGTGGGCATCTGGTCAACCTGGTACTGGTATTTCAATGCTCCATTTGCTTCTAGTCATCTTTGAGGGAGAGATCAGAGAATCCCTGTCTCCTGAATGACACAAAATCTTCCTTACTCTATATTTCGGTTGGGCTGTACCTTTCCTCAGCTACATGCTCCTGGTCTTCTTCAGTGCATTATGCTCATTTTTAATAAATAAAGTGCCCTGCTTTCTTTAGCTCAGAGGCTCTTACTTCTGAAAACACAATATTTATTCTATTTGATCTGAGTTGCCAATATGTATATCTCCCTGTTCCCCTTGTTGGAGAGTTTCTCTGTAGCACCCATGTCTTCATCTTTGGGTCTCCAGTACACAGAATATTACCAAATCATAGTAGACATTAAAACATGAGTGTGAATGAACTCAACAATATATGCCTGATTGAATGAAGAATGCATTTTACCTTATTTCTTTTTAAGGAAGTCACATGGGCTCATGAATATAAGCAGCTATGATTGCTTGACTATTTTTTTTTTCTATTTGTACTAGTGCACAGATTTTTATCCCTTGAAACTAATTTATTTTAAACCAGCTACAAGGATTCCTTTAATACAGCCTGGCACTAGGTACTTAGACAGATGCACTTTCCTTGAGGGTACTGAAGATGGTGTGTTGTGGTGATTTTACCATTCCTTTGAGGATTTGTATCTGCACCAGTAGTTTCATTTTTCATTTATCTATCCACGGGTTTTTATTAAGTACTTCACAGATTTCAGATCCTGGGGCAGGTCATGGCAACCCCAAAATATCTAACGCATGCTTTTGCCTTTAGGGATACACTCTATAAACCAGTGTCTCTCAGGTTTTGTCACTGGATCTGTCCACTTACATTCACCTAATAATCATAATCATCTTTTATTAATACTCTCTTCTCTGAAGAAGTGGTAGAATGTGTTTTAGGGCTGACCTCGTTGGTTTTTCTAATTTCGGTGAGAAGTGTTAGTGTCCTAGCTTCCTGGAAAAAGGCAGGGAAGCTTGGAACAAGAGGGAATGAGCCAAGGCCTGCCATTACTCAGCAATGGTACCCACACTTGAACTTAGCTTCATCTGGAGGCAAAGCCATTCTTCTGTGGCCTCCTCTCTTCACCTGATTTCATCAAGCCACCCTTCATGTTTCCTTGTGGCCTGCAGTGTTTCTCTTTTATTTCATGTGCATAATTTTAAGGCCTCTTGAGCCCACCCAGAGCATCTTCCCTTCTGCCGCTTTCCAGTCCCTCTTACACTCCACTTTCTCGGCTTTCCAGGAGTCCTGTGTGCACATGTGTACTGGTTTCGGTAAAATCCGAATTAATTTGATTGTAAGTAAGCACTACCTATTTTACTTTGGCTTCAGCAAACCTTACCAATAAAATCCAGATGACCGTGGACACATTGGACCATAGAGCTGAGAAGTGGTTCTTGTTGTGGTCCACAGACTCAAGTAAATGACCGAAGGAGCGAGAGTGCCAATAGCCCCCTCCCCAGATGTAAAGAGGGAGGCGATGGCTCCTTTTTCCTGAGACACTCTCTCTCAGTAGCTGTGCCACGGCTCTACCTGTCTCCATCTCTTGGTTTGTTGTCCATTTCTCCTGGCCAAGATCAAGATTTTTCTGCTGAAACAAGGAAGAGTAGGCAAGGGAACTGAGCTTGTTGTCATCTGAGCATCATGTTCTCCTCTTTCCCCACAATCCAAAGACCCTCTTCCCTGACAGCTACAGCAGAAAAATCTAGCTGGACTTGGGGCTCTCACTTCACAAAGTCTTGGAGCTAGAAAGATGAGTATTATTGTGGTTGGCAGTTATTTGGTAATATGCTGAGTTGGAGAAGTTCTTGGCTCTCAAAAAGAGGGATAATTCCTTCAGGAGGCAGGGGATGGGAAACTGTAGGGAAGTGAAATATTAGATTGCCCAGTCAGCTAAGAAACACAAGTTAGGGTTCATACTAGTGCAAATATGTGTACAGCAGGAAGAGAGCAAGTGGCCTAAGCTGTCTAGTCCTTCAGATATATCTGATAGACTTGGTAACACTGTGACAAAATACCCGAAATAAAATAGCTAGGGAGAAGAAAGGTTTATTTTAATTAATGCTTTATTGCTTTGGGTTTCAGGCGAGGTTCATTGTCTTGGTAGCTTACCTCGTGGAAGACAGGGAGGAGAGTGGGGAGCATGAGCCATGGATTAGGTATAACGTTCAAAGGTACATATCTATTGAGGTATTCCAGAGGGCCCCTACCTTCTGAACTTTTCTTCATCTTGCAAAATAGTGCCCTTAAGTGGGGACCAGGCCCTCATCGATACCTTGGTCTGTGGGAGACAGTTCATATTCAAACACTTATGGATGCTTTTCTCAGAACCCTATCCTGTAGAGTAATGATCACTTTTAAATAGGTACAGATTACCATTTAAATGGCAAATGATGCAGCCATTTTAACAGTTGGATATGATGTTTGGCATCATGACAACCTTGGAAAGTTCAAAAAATGATCTCCATTCCTCTGCCCCCCTCAGATCTCTCCAGACTTTCACTGGTCTTCTGATCTTCAACAGTGAGGGACAACCCACGTCTGTTACTTTTTGTCGCTGTGACAGAATATGCAGCAGAATATGTACATCTCACAAATGTAGCTGACGGAAGGAAGGGCTTATCTGGACTCACATCTGGAGGGTGCGGTGGTAGGGAAGGCTTGATGGCAGGGGTGTGAGCAGCTGGAAGGTACGGTGGTAGGAATGGTGTGGTAGCAGGGGTGTGAGCAGCTGGAGGGTACGGTGGTAGGGATGGTGTGGTAGCAGGGGTGTGAGCATCTGGAGGGTGTGGTGGTAGGGATGGTGTGGTAGCAGGGGTGTGAGCATCTGGAGGGTGTGGTGGTAGGGAAGGCATGGTAGCAGGGGTATAAGTGGCTTGTCACACTGCAGACACAGCAAGAAGCAGAGAGATGAATGTTACTCAGATTGTTTCTTCTTTTTATGCAGCCCAGACTCCCCAGCCTAAGGGATGGTACCATCTACATTTTGAGTGGATCTTCACAAATCAATTAACCTAAATTAGAATCTCCCTCATGGGCATGTCCAGAGATTTGTCTCCTAGATGACTTCAGATCCTGTCAAGTTGAAAATCAATATTCATTATCACCCAACCCCAAAGAGTGGGCCAAACACCAGTCTAGAATCAGATGGTCTCTTGTGTGGCCCTGACTCTGATAGCTGGTTTCTTGTATGATGAGCATCCATCCCATCCTTTCACCTGAGATCAAGTATAAAATGGTTGGAGAGCTAGGTGGCTTATTTTGTTACCAGAACCATTAGGGAAAGAGAGTAAGCTCAGGGAAGTCTGCTATAAACCCAATGGCCCTGCAGCAGTGACTGCAATAATGGTGAGACTTGGTGCTGTTCCTGTGAGGGCTTGATCATTGTGTCAACGTTTGTGCATGAATGACCTTTGTTTCTCTGCAAACCTCACCCATAAAATGGTCAGTGTCGCTGCCTTCTTACTACATGTACGCACACAGGTCACGGAGGATCAACACACACTGCTCCGAGTCAAGCAGCAAAGAGTTGGAGAAGTCAGAATTCAAACCCAGAGCCCAACCCTTTACCACTAACCAGTGATTAATTATTTTACTGGAATGGAATGTGTTCCTCATTTGTGTGTGTGTGTGTGTGTGTGTGTGTGTGTGTGTGTGTGTAGAGAGAGAGAGAGAAAGAGAAGACAGGGCAGAGAGAGATGGGGAGGTGAGGGGGGAAGAGGGGAGAGATGGGGATTCCTCGGAAAGGAAAAAAATTCCAGAATCCTGGAGGTGTACAATGATGAGGTTGTAAGGAATGAAGTTGCTTGGGGGGGGGGTCTTTATCACTGTTTAATTACCTCTTGGGGGAGGTTTTTGTTTTAATTGGAGAAAGAGGGTAGGTGAGAGAGAGAGAGGAAAGAGGGGAGGAAAGAAGGAAACGTAGCCACAGAGAAAGGAGAAATGTCTCCCTCAACTCTGACCTTCCCTCTGGCTCTGCTCACACTTGTCCTGAGAGTTGCTCTCCTCCAAGATTGCAGAGCTGGCCAGCACTGGTTAATGGCTCAGGGTTGATCCTCTATTGAGGGACATCCGTCCCTTTGTGCTGTGACATTGATGTTACTGTCAGTTGACAGCGAGCTTTATCATGAATCCCTTCAAGTACAAAAGGCCACTGTTCGGAAACTGTCATTAAAAGCAGCCTCTCTCTTTTTAAAAGCAATCTCCCCTTTATTCTCTCCATAATAGGAGCCAGTGTACCGGAAGAGGCTGACCTTAAGTTGAGCCTGTTTAGTTAAAAAAAAAAAAAAAGAAATAGAATAGGTTATGTTTTTTAATGTATTTAAGATCAAAGGTGCAGAATTAGAATGGAGCAGGGGTGGGGAGGGGTGGCAGGCAGGGTGGTGGAAAGCAGAGGTGGCCTTGGGTTCTCTTGGCTTTGGATAATGGACGTTTCTAGTTAAATCAACACAGTCTATTTCACAGCTTGTCTCCATGATGTATATACTCTTTGGACAGGGTTGCTGGCTGCCTAAAGATCTCTTTTAGCCACAGGACATGGGTATAAATAAGCTTCATGTAGTCACAGATGCTAAGAGTGATTGTGGGTAGTGAGTTCTGATAGTAGAGGGCAGGATACTCATTGTCATGTGGGAAGGAAAGGATTCCAGAAGAACACAATGGTAGGATTCTACTGACCTGATACCCTCAGGGGACTTTATGACTTTTAGGGAGGTGTGTGATTGACAGGTTATCTGTTAAGGAGGTTAGGAACTCAGGGCTTCTCTTGTGCTTCCCAGGTACAGATTAAATGTGCACATGCTCTGTGAGTACTGTTCTCATCCCTGCAGATCTAATGTAGAACCTGAAGGTGAAAAGATCTCTTCTGGATTACGGCTTCAGAGGGTTCAGTATTTAGACTCATGGTCCCATGCTCTGGACGGAACAGCATGATGGAGGAAGCTTATGGTAGCAGGGCCTTCTCACCTCATGTGAGAAGAAGTGAAGTAAAGGAATACAGCAAGGGGCCAGAGGAAGAGTCTGCCAGAAAGGCATGCCCACAGTGACCTACTTTCTCCATCCAGTCTCTACTTCCTGCCTTTCCCCACTTCCCAATAGTGTCACCACACAAGAACCCATCAAGGGATGAACCCATCCACTATGCAGAGCACCCAGGATCTAGGTGTCTCTGGAAGCACAATCAGACCCTTGCAGAGGTGTGCTTACTCATCTCCAAGAAGTCCCTAATCCAGTTAGGCAGACAACACAGATGAGCCACCATGAGGCACAACTTCAGCAGTCTGTGTGCAGACATTTCACCTGTCTTCCCTTGTCTGCAAGCACATACACCCATTGCCTGTGAAGCTTCCATGGGCTGTCACCGGCAAGGAGCAGAGAGGAGGTTCCAGCCCATAGTCGGGACTCTGCCAGCACTTGCTCTGATTATATATATTTCATGGAGGGTCAGTATCAGACCCTGTGGCTGTGGTCAGGCCTGGAAAGCTTCAGTTGGCCTCCCAGAGTCTGGTGTTCACAAACCTTGTTGAGGGAGCAGGTAGAAGTGTTCCTGCTGCATGTTGGGAGTGGGGAGGAAGAGGCTTCTTGGGGATGTCTTCCCTCACCCCGCCACACACACCTGTACTTCCTCTGTTGGGCACATGGTTGTGAGATATGCATCACAGTGGAAGAGCATGTCAGTGCACAGTCTCTAAGAAAGGGAACTGCAGACATTGGTGTATGACAGTCACCAGGGACAGTGTGGTCTGTGCATGTGGAGTAGACTGGGAGAGGTCTGAATGGAGGTAAAGCAAGCAGGTGAGAGTGAGCTCACACAGGAGTGACATCAGTCAAGGGCCTTTTCCGTGTCATGTAGGAATCTGGGGTTCCAATGAGGGACAGTGTGAGGATCAGCTTTCTGAATTTCTTGTTTTAAGGCTCAGAAGTAGGTAGAAGAGCCCACAGGGAGCTCCTGAACTTGGCCAGAGAAGAGATAATGTTGACATAACTCTGGGGGTACAGGGAAGGGGGCAAAGTTAAAACAGTCCTTACCAGGCCAGGGATGGCCTAGTCATCGAGCTACTGCTCTTAACACCCTGTGGCCCATCTGTTTCCTTCCCTGCACCTCTCATTGTGAGCTTTGTGTCCTCTGCAGGCTATAAGAAGAGGGATTGCATTTCTTCTTTTCTCCTCTTTTCACCCTCTCTATTCTGAGAGCTCCAACAGAGTTTCAGCACTCACTTGATTGCCAAGCTGCATAGTCAGGTACTCTGTCTGCTCTTTGATCTTGCACACTGGGGCTATTAGAAGACCAAGGGACTCTTTCTGGAACAGGAAGGGCCTTCCCTTTGAGCTCACAGTGATTGTGATGTGAGGTGGGTTTCTACAAGGTTTTGATGTCAGATATTGAACTTGGGCAGGGCACCATGGCTTGTGGTTCTGCTTGGCTTGTTCTTAGGAAAACACCCCCTTAGTTCCATCCCCGGGGCATAGCAACCAGGAGTCCTAGGTAATTTCCATGCAGAGGCAGCCTTTGAAAGCCAGGCCTCTTTCATGCCCTGAGAAGATTTGTGAGGGGTCGACCCTGTTTAGATTGGTTCTTTGCACAAGCTGAGGAAGCCTGCTGGCTCTTCCCAGCATGCAGGATGTTGTAGGGAAGATGAGCAGGGGACAGACTGAAGAACCAGGGCACTTCCCAGCTTGAATCAGGCCTGTCCTGGGTGGCTTCATTATTTTGCTGGAAATTAATCCCCAGAAATGGCAGACATGATAGATTTGAATGTGAACTGACTGGTGTGTCTCATAGCTGAAGGAAAGTGGTTTTTGGATTAACCACTCTGCTCGATTGCCCTTGCCTCTGAAACCTTCCATTAGTGCAGATAATTGAACAATTTCTGTTTGGGTGTTTTTATACCTGATTGGAAGTTCTTATGGCATTGGAAGTGGGGGTAGGGAGTTTGAGTTGGTCTGACAATTTGCCATCACTCACAATGACATTGATATAGTGTGCTAGCAATGGTTATTGCTGCATGGAACTGCCCATGTCCCAGCCACTGTACTTAGCCCTGAACCTTGACTTATTTCTTGTGTCAACACAAGAACAATAGTGACAGCCATAAATGTAATAGCAGTAACGTGAAACACTCATTTGGTACTTATTGTCTTGTTTGGACATTATTCTAATAGTTCAAATGTTTTAGTTAATCTTCCAAACAACTTGAGAAGCAGTAATTCAAACCCCAGGGAATGTGATACTGGCTAAGATTTGAAGGGCATCCTTGACATTGAACTGTGTGGAGGCCTGCCTGTGGTACGTGCACCTTAGTGTCCTTCCATTACACAGCACTCAGAAGTGCTAAGTCACCTGCTGTGTGAGTCAGCTTTCTGTAACTGTGAAAAATTCTGACATGCTCAGCTGATAAAGATTTTATTTTTGGCCCACAGTTTGGAAGTTGGGACTCAATATTGGTCGGCTCCTTTGCTTCAGTCCTGTGGTGATGAGGCAGGGCAGGATCGAAAGCAGAACGGAAGAAAGGGGCCAGCACTCACAGTTTCTGTGTGGGGTACATCCTCAGTCACCTCCAGCCCTCCCACTAGCCCCACCTCTGAGAAGTTCCACATCCTCTCAATAGCACTGTGCACTGTGGAACAGCTTGTCACACACGGGCCACTGGGAGCCACTGAAGATCAAACCATTGCACTTGCTAAAAGCCACAAAGCCGGTCTGTGAGAGATGGAGTCAGGGGTTGAGCTTTCTCAAGAGCCCTTTGTTTCTTTTAACTACATTTGATTGAGAACCAGAGGCTACTAAACCCTAATTTTGCCCTGAACATCTGTGGGAGAGGAAGTGTGGAGACCAGTCCCTTCATCCTAGATTTCAGTGGGGAAGTCGTTGATCTAAAGAAATCCTCAAAGCCCCCATTGGCCAGAAGAACAGATATTGTGCAATGCTTGCAGTTCGAGTCTTTCTTTCCTATGCTAAGGTGGGCTTTCCTTTCACTCTCTTTGGGGGTAAACTACCACTCCTAATTGTGTATGACCAGGAGGCAGAAGGACCACTCCGGCTTTGTGAGCTTGCAACAGATATTCAGATAAGACAATTACGTAATTAGCAGGGAGTGGAAGATTTAAATTCTGCAGAGAGAATCAGCGAACAGTTTCTGACAACATTCAATGTCACTGTTAGTTGGGTGGGAGTGGAAAGTATAGGCACAGTCATCCAGATAGTGAATAATAGGATGGAATATTTCAGAACAAAAATTTATTATGTCCTCTCTCTGTGGTGCAGTGTGCTGGACTGATTACTTGCAGAAAATAGTTCTCACATTTACTTTATAAGCCTTTACTGTTACCATTTCCCTAATTGACAAAGGAGGATGTTGTATTTCTGATTATGAAGGGACTATAGCACCTTTCTTTTGTCTCTGTTCCTTTTATGTGCACACACACACACACACACACACACACACACACACACACACACACACACAAAACCTTGATAATGTTAAAGCAGGGTTTGAACTCAGATCTCATTTAACTCAAAATCTTTCTCTCCTAGAAGGAGGCCAATCTTAGGATTTTATCTAAAGGTTATTCAAAGAAATCTAATTTATTTTCTGCCTAACAGATTCATCCCTCATCATCACCATCACTTCAGCACTCCACAAAGTAATCCCATCTATCATGGAGGGGGCACTGATTTGAGACAGCTTATGGGCTGTGCGAATTACACGCACGAACGCACGAGGAACTCCCAGCAACCTTTGAGGCTTTCTCTGTTCTTGGTATGCTTGTGACTTGGATGAAAAGTCTGAAGTTCATTTTCCAAAGTCAAAAATAGGGAGGCTATGCCAGGGTCACAGACTGAGTTTCCTGAGTTCTTAATTCTACACACTTAACCACCTGCTCTTGTGTCTTTCAGTCAGACAGGTGGCTGCTGATAGACAGATGATTGATAATTATAGAGATAGATAGATAGATAGATAGATAGATAGATAGATAGATAGATAGATGATAGATAGGTGGATAAATGGATGGATAGATAGATGATAGAAAATTATGGAGAGATATATGATAGATGGATGATAAATAGATCATAGATAGATAGATGATATATAGATAGATGGGACAGAAAGATAGATAGATAGATTATAGATACAAGATAGATAGATGCCAGATAAATATGTAGAGTCAGTGAGATGCCCATTTTTTAAAGAAATATTTTATTCATTTTACATACCAATCACAGATCCCCCTCTTCCCTCCTCCCAACCCCTCCAGTCTTACCCCACTCCCACCCCCCATTCCCTCCTACAAGAAGGTAAGGCCTTCCATGGGGAGTCAGCAGAGCCTGGTACATTCAGTAGAGGCAGGTCCAAGCCCGTCCCCCTGCCTCAAGGCTGTGCAAGGTATCTCATCATAGGTAGTGGGCTCCAAAAAGCCAGCTCATGCACCAGGGATGGATCCTGATCCTACTGCCAGGGGGACCCTTAAGCAGATCAAGCTACACAACTGTCTCACTTATGCAGAGGGCCTAGTCCAGTCCCGTGGAGGCTCCACAGGTGTTGGTCTAAATTTCATGAGTTCCCACTAGCTTGGTTTGGTTGTCTCTGTAAATTTTCCCATCATGATCTTGATGCCCCTTGCTCATAGAATCCCTCTTCTCTCTCTTCAACTGGATTCTTGGAGCTTGGCCTGGTATTTAACTGTGGCTTTCTGGAGATGCAGATTTTATACGTGTGTGTGTGTGTGTGTGTGTGTGTGTGTGTGTGTGTGTGTGTGTGTGTGTGTGCTTGTACACACATCTATTTCCATATATCTGTATTTAGAATCCAACTCTCTATGCCTTGTGTCTTCTGCCTAGTTCTCTGTATTGGCTCAGATGGAGCACTTCACTCCTTGCTTACATTGATATTCCTCTTGATAGCAGCCCTGTCACAATACCAATTGGAATAAAACCCAAAGAGAAGTGTAGAGAATATAAATGGGGTCTTTTTCTTCTCGACTCAGAGTAGGACATGACTCTCATGAAGAACAAGGGAACAAAGGTGCCATGATATGCATTCATCAGGGGACATGGCTCTTTCTGATACAGCTGGTGAGGCACACTGGGAGGGGAAACCTAAGATAAAAGGGATTATAGTGGAGAATTTAGATTGCCCCACTGTGTGGGAGCTAGAGGTTTTGTGCATTTATTTGTAAGCACCATCATCAGTGGCATTTTTGAGTGCTCTATCTGTATGCAAAGTGATGGTATATCACCTGCCTACACAGCTTACGACTCAACTTGCATCTGGGGCTGTCCACTAAGCAGATGTGTTCAGGAGGACTTCCATCTGACTGATTGGTCATCTTGTATATTCCTAAGAGACTGTTTGGATCAGAGTTATGGAAGTAGACACTGATAGCATATAGAAGCCCTATGTTTGGAAATAAAAGCTTTTCTGGTTGTCAACAGCTGGTATGAACTGAGATATTTCCTTTTGAGAAGTTTCTGGATATAGGCTTGGTCATCTTGGTGGCTGACCTGATGCCTGATCACATCGAGCACACCATGGATTTCTGCAAAGTAACTGTTCTGATCTTTGATTTGTTTTTCTTAGAAAGAAAAGTTTAATACTTCCAGAAACCCTCATAAAACCTCACCCCATACAATATAGTCTCTATCATCCATTCAGTCAAGTCCAGCAATGAAAAATGTTTGAATATGCTTTTAAATGAAAATAATTTAAAACAAATTTCTGTGTTCTATTGAGATCAAATATATTGAAGATAACTTGATTTGTATTTTGTATCAGCACTTCGTGTGTCTCCCTTCTTCCCTGTCATCTGTGATGTTGTATGTGTGTGTGTGTGTGTGTGTGTGCGTGCGCACGTGCCCGCGTACACATGTGCGTGCACATACATGCAGATGTGTGCACATATGCCCTGCATGTATGTGGAGGCCATAGGTTACTTCTGGGTGTTTTCCTCTATTGCTCTCTGCTTAATTTTTTTGAGACAGGATCTCTTGCTCGACTTGTCTGGCTAGAAAGCTCTGGCGATCCACTCCCTCTGTGAGCACTAGGGTTACAGATATGAGTGACCAGGCTTTTATGTGAGTGGTGGGGATATGAACTTGTCCAGCAGGTACTTTACTAACTGAGCCACCTCTCCAACCCTGTGAGATTTCTGCACTTTCACACCCCTCTGTTGGCCCTGCCCCTCCTTCCCTACCCGACTCTCCACTCTCAGGGTCTTAGCTTCTCTGTATGGGAGAGGGAGGCTTTTCTGTGTCCTGCCATATTCCACAGTCACCTCCCAAATTACCACTCAGAGGTTTATATTAATTATATAAATGCTTGGCCAATGGCTCAGGCTTATTACTAGCTAGCTCTTTCATTTAAATTAACCCATATTTCTTATCTATGCTTTGCCATGTGATTCATGGCTTGTTATCTCATTTTCTACACAACTTGTTTCCTCAGCAGCTGGCTGGCATCTGTCCTGACTCCATCCCTCTTCATCTCCATCCTCGGTTTGCTTGTACTGCCTAACCTTATCTGGCCTTGCCATTGGCCAAAACTGCTTCATTATCAATCAATGAGAGCAACATACATTTACAGCATACTGAACGACACCCCACAGCACTTCTCCCTCTTTATTACCAAGCTTGTTATCTATATACATTTTCATGACCCCTCAGGAAGCCCTCCTGTGTCTCCCCCTTTCCTCTGAAGTCTTCTATCAGTGCCTTTTCCTATAACCAGCACAGCTCAGCATCCACTGTGTCCCCACACCTGTCAAACAGGTCAGTAGGCTGGGGAGGGAGAGAAGCAGAAGAGCCAGTGTATTTATTTATCATGGAGATGGCTCACGTCTGAACATTTCCATATCAATGCTTTCTGGTGGAGCCATCCATGCTCTATAGCTCCCAGTCACCCAAGTCATAGTGAAGTGCCAGTCTCAGGTGCTCATTCCTAAGTGAGGGTAAGCACTCAAGAGGCAGCAATAGCTAAGGCTGCTGTTTCTCAGGTCCTGACCCAAATGATGAGTGAGCTGTGGGTAGATGGCTTGTGCTCTGCTAGGTGACAAGATAAAAGAGCAAGGTGCATAGGAGAAGAGTAAGAAGGACACATTGGTGTGATGCTGTTGCTGTGATGAGACAAATGTGTTAGTTGATGTGACTCTGAGTGGTACCCAGAGGAGTACCACCCTGAGGACCCATGTACCCAGGCAATAGATGGGGCAGTGTGTTGCCCCAAGACCTGGAGAATCAGTAATCACACCGTTTTACAGGTCTGCAGATACGATGTCTGGGCCTAGGCTGAGAGGATATGTAGGATACTGAGACAGGGTGTTCCAGGAAGAGGAAGATGATAAGTGAGGATTGAGGCAGACAGAGATTGGGAGAGTGACATGCTAATGGAGAACATCTGTGCTCCTGTGGGATACTAAGGCATGCAGAAGTGAGCCAGAAATACTGGGAGGACTGTGTGTGTGTGTGTGTGTGTGTGTGTGTGTGTGTATGCATATGTGCGTGTTTGTGCAAAAGTCAGCTATGGCATCATTCTTTAGTTCATTTTCTTCTATTTCATTTGTGTTTACACATGTGCATTTACATGTTCATTTGTTTGTGCACATGTGCGCATTTATACATGCGTGTATGTGTTCATGAATGTGGAGGCCAAAGGTTGGCCTGACCATTCTCTCCCTTATGTGTTGGGATGTGGTCGCTCACTTGAAGTCAGTGCTCTCACTTGCTTGCTGGACTAGGTTAGCTGGTTTGTTTGATTCCCTGTCTCTGTGTCTTAAGCACAGGGCTTATAGTCATACTTGCCTGGTGTTTGTGTGGGTGCTCAGGCTCTGAACTCTGGTTCTCACACTTGCATGGCAAGCCTTTCACCTGCTGAGGAACCTCTCCATGCCTACCTTGTTGGAGACCCCCTCCATATACACCCATACCTTGTTTATTAAGACAGGGTGTCTCACTGGCAGAGTTTCCCAAGTAAGGATAGCCTGGCTTGCCAGGGATCTCAGAATATTTACGCCTCTGTCTCCCCAGGGCTAGAATTGTAAGCATGGATGAGTGTTGGGGCTCCAGTTCTGTTCTTCCTGCTTGCAAGGCAAGCACTTTACTTGACTGGGCCATCACCCCTCCCCCTGGATTTTGAATGTCTGTCTACAGCTTTCTTCTCCACCAATTGCAGTTGGAAAGTTTGAAAGATGATTAACACAGTGTTGCAAACATGTGTTTATGATACTAGATCAGTTTCTTTTCTCCTTGATGTGACCAAACATTTGACAAAAGAGGCAGCTAATAAAGGCGGGGCTTACCCTGACTCCTGTGGTGTGGGATGCAGTCCATGGTGTGAGGAGGGCAGAGGTGAGATGGGAAGAAGCTCAGATCCCTGGCAGCAGGGATCACAAAGTACTTGCTCATATCTCAGTGGACCAGAGAGCAGAGTGTGAAGCTGCCTATACAAACCCAAGGCCTTACCACCAACAATCTATTTCCTCTGTCTAGACCCTACCTCCCAATGGTTCCAAAATCTTCAGAAACAAGGTACCAGCAGTGTACCAAGTAGTCAAACACATAAGCCTGTGGAGGGCATGTTACAGCCAAACCACAAGAGATCTTTAAGGCAGGAATTGCCAACATCATTGCTAAGTTTCTGTTACAAGACACTGTCCTGGTCATTTCAAACTGAAACATTTCTGACTATAAAATGCCACCCCTATTATGACCAACATAAATACACCGAGATATTGCCAGAGGTCCCCTGTGAAGATAATCGGCATTAGCTGGGAACGTCTGGTTTAGGAGACAGTGCTCCTGTCAGCATGGATGGAGCTGAGGCATGGAGAGGCTGTGAGGAGCCCATTTTGAGCAGATTGCATGGCAGGAGCAATGGGGATGCATGCACCAGGAAACAAAACCTATCACCCCATTCTACTCCAGTGCGTGAAACACTTCGAGGAGCTTTGATCAGCACACACGGGGGTCAGGGCATTTGGAAGCAAGCACTTGTTAAAGTCTTTGATGTATTTT